>NC_087212.1:1553580-1624420 GCF_015104395.2 Macrobrachium nipponense
GGAAGTTCACAAAAAAATTTGGAACATTTCAGATATAAACCAATAATCTGCAAAGGTAATTCTTCCATCAACCTCATTTGGGAGGCAGCCGCATGCAAAATATAGCAACAACTATAAGTATATGGATGAGACAGCATTAAATTAGTTAAAAACAGGGGGATGACAAACAATGAATAAGGGATGAGACAGCATTAAATTACAGTTAAACAAGGAGGATGAAGCCTATATGAATGAAGAACAAGGGCTCTACAAGGAGAAAATCAATACAGATAGAAGCTAACTTTGGCTATGAAACTGAGGATTTAAAATATGTATATACGTAAGTATAATAAAAGTATCTCTTCTTCTAGAACAATGCTACCTTGCCAATGGCCAGATTTTTACAGGCCTGTTAAGTGAATGCAAATAGAAGGGTTTGTTCTAACTACAGTACCTAGCAATTATTACATATGCAAAAAATAAAAAATGCAAAAAATAAAAAAAACTGTATATCAGAGACTGTTTGCCACTATGAAAAACATCTAATTAATAAACATTTTATAAAATGTGTAAATTCTCTGAAGTCGAAAATAATTCTCTCCCACATATGAAAATAATTGTCAATCACAAACACCTTGAAGCAATTCATATAGTATAGGTAGGTACTCTACAACACTGACAGGCTCAATTAAACATCTTACTCTAATCACCACCAAAGGTGGTTCCTGAATGATGGTCACAGAATCAAATACTCTTATGCTTTTGCTTTCTTCAGTATCTGTGACAAGCACCTCTACATTCCCATACATGGAAGCTAACAAGTAATGAAGGAGTTGCCAGGATCCAGAGTAGTGGATACTCGTTCTCTGATTAATTTGCGATACAGAGAGATCGCTGTACTCTGAAATATGAATGCAAAACAACTTGGAAAAAGCCAAAACAAATTCATATATGCATCTGACCATAATATATTTCTCTATAAATCCATAGTTAAAAGAAAAAGAATGACTTTATTGAAGTGAAGACTGAAACAAGATGCCTATGAAATTCTCAAGACACCTTTAGTAACTAGCCCAGTATATCAAAATGCATTAATAAAGTGCTACTTAACTGTATCTACATATACTATGAAGCATAAATATAAAAACTAAAACTTACTGCCCAATTCATGGGGAGAAATGATGTGGCAATTAAAGTTACGCTTCACAAGGACACCAGATACAACGCTAGTTTCTTTAGGCTTGTTGAGAGCCAGGTCTCCCATAACCTGAAAAGATCAACATTAATAAATGAATGCTATATTTAAATAATGTATCTGACAGTTATTATTTCACGATAATTATCAAATGGCATCAACACAAAATCATGTCACAAATGAGTAATGTCAATATTACTGCAAACCGCCCAATTTACCTTGGCCATTTTTTCACCCCTAAAGTGGAAAGTTATTGTCTCAAGATTCTTAGGGTTGTAAACACTGACAGGGTCTTTAGTGATTCCTTCATACTCCCGCTCCACTGCAGACTTCAGACGAGACATTTCTGTCATCTCTCCATGGACCAAAACCTGAAAAAATAATATGTATCTATAGTTTTAAGGGTTCTCGGAATCAATGGACATATGAAAGCATGATGAAGAAAATAATATCCCATTTAGTGGAGCAAGTTTACTTAGCAACACATCCAAACATTAATAATGTCATCCAAGACCCTAAAGGCAATTGAACTGTGAGAATTTTACTGCACTCCTGAAAAATGTATAAATGTGCTACAGTGCAACACCTGAAACGTTGGTGCAATCTCTCCACTACTTCCACATCCATACATATGACTAAAAGTATACTGTTCAATACAAAATGATGATGAAGAGATAAATGAGCCTGAGCCATTTTCAATAATAAACTGCATATAACTGGGCAACAGTCAATCTCTTCCTCTTTCTTGAGAAAGATAAAAAAAAAGTGAGTAAAAATTGGTCCCTTGCCCCAAAAAATGTCAACTCTCTCCCTTTTTCACAGAAATGCTTTTGATATATTAAAGAACAAACTGTCTTAAATTTTAAATAACAGAGCAAACTGTCTTAAAAGTATAATAACCATCCAACTGAAATCTTTTTGCATAATTTTGTTTCGATCTACATACATCAGTGTGTGTATAATGCATTCTTTGGTTACTAGTTACAGTTCAATAGTAAGATGTTTGAAAACCATTGTAAGTATAGGCTTCATGAAAGGTCTAGTGAATACAAAATAAGGTTCGCAGTATAAGGAGGCTTGCATATACAATACAATGCAAATACATATATGAGTTTTTTTTCAGACTTACACATCCCATATAATTGATGAAATTTGGTTTGCTGAAGTCCATTAACTTAAGGCAATTCCTTATAACAATTACTTTCATAGCACTTCCAATGATTCAGGCTTTACACATAGTAGTGATTTACAGTACGTACTGTGTACAGAAGGATGTGTATGTTACACACAACTATGAAAATATCATATATGTATTAAGGCATTTTAAAAAAGGAAATCAAAATCATAAGGATTTTTAGAAAAGCAGGTGTCTTGAGCCAACAGTATACATGCATATATAAGTACACTCACCACATTTGGAGGACGAATGGTTCTAATAAATGTTGAAGTCTGCTCATAATCAGTGTGGGCTGAGAATGAATATGTACTCTACTGAACACTTCATGGGTAACCGCTGACCAGACATTGTTGTCACTTCCTCGGGTTCCTTTAAAATTTCTTTTGCCAGTGTGCCTTCCACACAGTAACCTTGGGAGGATCAAATTTCATCTATTAAAACTTAAAGAAATTCAAGCAATGATGAACCTTGCATTTTAATCTATACTTTCATCTATTTAACTATAATTTACTCATTTATCTTTGCTTTTTTTTTCCTAATACTAACTGATTTCTTTGTTCTGTATTTCCCATTATTTTCTTTAACTTCTTTCAAATGAGCACCATATTTTTTCGAAGTTTGAATTTCAAGTCAATGGCCCCTTAGGCTTGTTCCATATGAATACAGGTTTATCTTCTAATCAGTATTAAAACAATAATAATAATAAATATGACAAATTTTTAATCAATATTTATTTTTCATAGCTAACAAAACTGAGATCTAAACAACAGGATAATCTTCTTGTACCAGCTGAAAACCAGTTAAAAACAATCAAAGATTGTAAAGCAAAGAATCTGTGGCATCTGGCAACTCATAGTATACAAGGTGGAAGCTTGTCACTGACCAGGTATAGAATCCTGTGACACATCAATCTTCCTTTGACTGCCTTGGAGAGTAGTCGCTAAGAAGCATCCCAAATTATTGACAAACAACACAATACTCTAACTTTCATTACAGACACATCAACTGAGAATAAAAAGAACTGATTACTCGAAAACTAATACTGTACTAACCTGCAATTATAACACCATTCTTTGGATCCGGACACCATATCTCAAAAAGTTCCCTAGATAGACCACTTGCATCATACCAGGAGAGGCCATGATGACACAGGGACCAATATCCTCAAACTGGTCCATTCCCTAGGAATAAAGAAACAAAACATCAAAACATCAAAATATAAAAATAATTTGTACTTAAAGTTGGAACAGAATATAATATTCAGGCCAAAGGTCAAGAAGCACAGAGACCTTTGAAGTCATTCAACGCTGAGAGGAAAACTGAGAGTAAAATGGCTTTAAAGGAGTGAACTTTGCAGTTGCACTATGAAACAATTGTTAGGAGAGAGTGGAAAGTAGGAAAGAAAATACGAATGAAGGTAACAGTAAAAGGAATGAAAGGGGTTGCAGCTACGGGCCAAAGGGGCACTACAAAGAAGGTCAAGTAATGCTGACAGTGCACCGCATGAGGTGCATTGAGCACTAACCCCTTCATATAGGGGTGTTCAGAAGGCTGGGTCCTTTAATGTCTACTAATAAAACATTATATTATCATATGCACATCCTCATCTCGGTTACGTCCAACTTTCTGCCCGCCACTAAAAGAAACAGAGGGCAGAAAGTCGGACGTAACCAAGATGAGGATGCTTAGATGGATGAGTGAAGTAACCAAAAAGGACAAGATTAGAAATGAACATGTTAGGGGTACAGTAAAGGTCACTGAAGCATCAAAGAAAGTGCAAGAGGCAAGGTTAAGATGGTACAGACACCTGATGAGAAGAGAAGAGCAACACATGGCAAGAGAAGTGATGGACGTGGAGGTAGATGGAACACAAAGGAGAGGAAGACCTAAGACCAGGTGGAGAGATTGCATTAGAAATTATATGAGGGAGAAGGGAGTACGGGAGGAAATGACACAGGACAGAGGTAGCTGGAAGAGACCTCATTAAAAACAGTGACCCGAATAGGGATAAAGCTGGAAGGAAGAAGATTATCATATGCACACTGTCATATCAATATATAAACATGGGTCAACGACAAGCTGTAGTTAAACAATTTACCTTTAGATTTGATATATGCTTAAACTGGAATGGATTACTTATAGAGATCTGGCGCTGAATTCTTTCATTCATAGCGTGAGTGTATGTTTGGTAGACACTCATACATTTCTTAGCCAAGGCAGATGCATATATATTGGAATTTCATGTAACTCAGGGTGCAATTGCCAGTATTCATCTGCAATAAAAAAGAATATTTTAATTTCAGTAGAACATATAATTTACCAAAATTGCTACAATTTTTAGATTAATGACCTCTACATTCTTCATACTTATTTCAAGGTAAACAAAAGGTGGGAAATATGACAAAAATGATATTGTTAAACTACAATAAAGTTTTGTACATACTTACCTGGCAGATATATACTTAGCTATAGTCTCCGACGTTCCCGACAGAATTTCAAATCTCGCGGCACACGCGACAGGTAGGTCAGGTGGTCTACCTTACCCGCCGCTGGGTGGCGGAGGGTGTACGAACCACTCCCGTTTGCTTGTCAGATTTTTCTCTTCCACCTGTCTCCTGAGGGGAGGCTGGGTGGGCCATTAATCGTATATATCTGCCAGGTAAGTATGTACAAAACTTTATTGTAGTTTAACAATATCATTTTTGTACAATTGAACTTCCCTGAAAGATATATACTTAGCTGATTGGCACCCTTGGTGGAGGGTAAGAGACAGCTACATAATACAGGTAAGACGGGAAACAACTAATGTTGTAGGATATAAAAACCTTGGTTCTCACCTTTTCAGGATGAAGACTTCATAGATACTGTCTCTGAGTCTGCATTGCCTGGAGAGCTACAGCTAGGACGTGACCTGATGCTGAAAGACTCTCGGATCTACCACTGGGATATGTGATCCCCTATTGTGGTAGAATCCAAGTCGGATCCTGTTAGAGGGACCTTGTCCGCTTACCTAACAGATCCTTACCACTACCTCTGCAAGGAGCCAAAACCCACCAGACCACCTAACCAAAATACAAAGGGTTAATATTACGACAAAAAAGAGGTGCCTCCTGCAACCTCTTTCAGACAACCAAAAAACACCAATATAAAATATAGGGTAACATATAAAAAATTTACACAGGATAAGTTTTCAGCTCCCTGCCCCAGCACCGAATCCGCCGATACGAAAGGACCCAAGGCGAAGCATTTATCATATGTGATTTTTACATCACGTAGGTAGTGGTTTGCGAAAACCGATTGGCATCTCCAAAAAGTCGCCTCCATCAAGTTCCGCACAGACATATTTTTCTGAATGCAAGCAAAGTTGCAATGGCTCTCACCTCGTGAGCTTTCACTTTCATAGTCTAAAATGTTCTTCCTTACAGGCAACATATGCCTCTGTATAAGGCTTCTCAGAAAAAAGGAAAGAGCATTCTTCGACATGGGCCGAGTGGGGTCCTTTACGGAGCACCAAAGCACATCTTGATTAGCCTTAAGTTGTTCCTTCCTCTTAAGGAAATACTTCATAATTCTCATAGGGCAAAGAGTTCTTTCAGGCTTCCTTACTAGAAAAAGATAAACTACGAACTTCAAAGCTCCTCGGCCAAGGGCGTGATGGGTTTTCATTCTTTGCAAGGAAACTTGGAAGAAACGAACACACCATAGAATCTTCCTTAAACCCTACATTGCCCTCAATAGCTTGGAGCTCACTCACTCTCTTAGCTGTAGCTAGGGCCAAAAGGAAGATAGCCTTCTTCGTCAGATCCTTGAAAGAGGCTAAGCCAGGAGGTTCGAATCTAGACGATCCAAGGAATTGTAGAACTACATCTAGATTCCAGTTCAGTACTACATGAGGACATTTAATGGTTTCAAATGATCTAATAAGATCATGCAGGTCCTTATCATCGGATATATTTTAAGCCTCTATGCCGAAATACCGCCGCCAACATACTGCGGTATCCCTTAATAGTTGACACAACAAGATGACATTCTTCTTTGAGGAAAATAAGGAAATCCGCAATTTGGGTCACAGAGGTACTGGAAGAGGAAATGTTCTTCCTCTTGCACTCCAACGTCTGTAAGACATCCCACTTTGTTACTGGGTATATACACGCAAGGTGGAAGGTCTCCTCGCTCTTGCGATTGCTTTAGCAGCTGTTGCTGAAAAGCCTTTCGCTCTGACCAAACTTTGGACAGTCTGAAGCCAGTCAGACTGAGAGCGAGGAGATTTTTGTGGTACCTGTCGAAGTGGGGTTGTCTGAGTAGATCGCTCCTTAGCGGGAGCGATCTTGGAAGGTCCACCAACCATTCCAGTACCTCTGTGAACCATTCTTGGGAGCGATTAAGGTCATTCTCGTTGAAATCGACTCTACGAACTTCTTGATGGTGAGCCCCAGGATCTTGAAGGGGGAAACGCGTAGACGTCAAGTCCGCTCCAGTCTAGAAGAAGAGCATCTATTGCTAGTGCCTCTGGATCCAATATCGGAGAGCAGTAAGGATCCAGCCTCTTGTTCTTTGACGTGGCAAAGAGGTCTATGTGTGGCCTGCCCCATAACTTCCACAGGCTCTGGCATACATCCAGATGAAGGTCCACTCTGTGGGAAGGACCTGATCTTTCCTGCTGAGGAGATCTGCTCTTACATTCCTTTCTCCCTGCACGAACCTGGTGAGAAGCTTGATTCCTCTTTCTTCTTGCCCACAGAAGAAGGACTCTTGATGTCTCTTACAGGGAGAAGGAATGCGTCCCCCCCGTTTCCTGATATATGCCAGAGCTGTAGTGTTGTCCGCGTTGACTTGCACTACCGATCTTCTGACTTTGGGCTCGAAAGCCTTCAGAGCCAACCACACCCAGCCATCAGCTCCTTTCTGTTGATGTGCCAGGCTACCTGGTCCCCCACCCAGGTACCTGACACCTTCGCTGGTTCCCAGAGTTGCCCCCCACCCCGTGTCCGACGCGTCGGAGAACAACACCAGGTTGGGGGTCTGGGATTGAAGAGACAGTCCCTTCGCAAAGAGGTTGGGATCTGTCCACATAAGAGATGTTTCTTGACGTCCTGGGATAACGACAGGGAGAACGTCAAATCCTGAGAACGACGAACTCCAATTCCGATGAAGAAAGAATTGGAGCGGTCTCAGGTGCAACCTTCCTAGGGAAACGAATTGCTCCAGCGAGCGGACGAGCGTCCCCAGCAGACTCATCCACTCCCTCACTGTGCATACTTCTTTCCCTAAGAAGGTTGTTACTCTCTCGAATCCTCGGGCTATCCTTTCCTGAGAGGGAAAAGCCCGAAAACTCAGAGAGTTCATCTGTATCCCGAGATACACACACTTTTGCTCGGAATTAGTGACGACTTCTTGAAATTGACGAGAAGTCCCAACGCCTTCGTCAATTCTCGAGTTACTTGTAAGTCCTTCAAACAACGATCTTCTGAATTGGCCCTTATTAGCCAATCGTCGAGGTACATGGATATCCTCACCCCTTTCAAATGAAGCCATTGAGCCACATTCCTCAGAATCCCCGTGAACACTTGAGGGGCCGTCGAGAGGCCGAAACACAGAGCCCTGAACTGAAAAATTTTCCCCCCCATCATGAATCTGAGAAACTTCCTCGAGGAAGGATGGATCGGTACGTGGAAGTAAGCGTCCTGTAAATCCAAGGAAACCATCCAGTCCCCGGACGAAGTGCTGCCAGCACTGATGTTGGCGTTTCCATCGTGAACTTCTTCTTTTCTCACGAAGAAGTTCAGGGCGCTTACGTCCAACACCGGTCTCCATCCCCCTGAGGACTTCGGAACTAGGAAAAGGCGGTTGTAGAAGCCCGATGAATGATGGTCCTGTCACTAGTTCGATAGCCCCTTCTCCAGCATCTGATCTACTGCTAGATGGAGAGCTTGATTCATGATGGGGTGTCTCTGTACCTGGCCGTCAGTTCCCTTGGGATGGTCGTCAAGGGAGGTCTTTCGACGAAAGGGATGAGGTAACCTCTCCTCAAAATAGAAAGGGTCCAAGGATCCGCCCCTTTTTGGGCCCAGACTTCTGCAAACTCTAAGAGTCTGGCGCCCACCGTTGTTTGAAGGACTTGCAAGTTATTTGGGGGCTTTAACAGACTTGGCGAAAGTCTTACCCCTTCTTGAAGGTCTACAACCTCTAAACGTAGAGGTTCTTGATGAAGACGCCCCTCGAAGGGTTCTCGAACACTTGCCTTTTCCTTCTTAGCCTTGGTAGGGAAGGAAGGGCGAGGTTTTTCTTGCCGACTGTGCCAAAAGGTCCTGGGTGGCTTTGGCCGAAAGTGATCTCGAAATGTCCTGCACTCGATGTTTATGGAACAACTGAGCAGACAGAGGAGCAAACAGCAAAGAAGACCTCTGGCATGGGAAACAGACTTCGTTAAGAAGGAACAATAAACAGACCTCTTCTTCACGTATCCCGGCCCCATACAGGGAGGCGATTTCACTCGCTCCGTCTCTTACCGACTTGTCCATACAAGACAAAACACACGAGATCTTCTGGCAAAAATGACTCTGGCACTTCAATTTTCTTGGCTAGGACCCCCAACGACCCCCATACTTCTAGCACTCTAAACATGCCTTTTAGCATGTGATCCAATTCATTCATATTGCCCAAGTCTTCTTAGCAGAGTTAAGGGCAGTTCTCCTTGTCGAATCTACCAGCTCCGAAAAATCCGAATCAGCCGAAGACGGTAGACCCAATCCTAAGGACTCTCCTGTTTCGTACCAGAAACCACCAGCGCGTCCTGATAACTTCGAAGGAGGAAAAGCGAACATCGTTTTCCCCGCTTCTTCTTTGGAAGCCATCCAGGAACCAAAACTCCTCAGTGCTTCTTCATTGAAAGAGTTGGCTTCATCCTCACACAAGAAGAACTCTTCGCTGTCTTCGCCGTTGAAAAAAGTGAGTGAGGAGAAGGAGGAGCCGTAGGAGTAAGGGAATCCCCCAAAACTTGCAAAAGTAGCTCTGTAAGCTTCTTGTAAGAAGACACAGCAGCAGAAGTGTTCGGTTCCTCATCCGAACCTTCTAGGACGTCTTGTCGAGGCGAGCGCGGAAGATCCTTAGGTGACGAAGGGATCCTAGTAGGAGTTGAGCGAGAGGTTGGAGAACGCCCTCTCTTAGAAGAGTTCACATCCACTGGAGAACGATGAGAAGATCTGGGTTGTCTACGATGAGACTCCCTCTTCGAGATAGACGGAATCTCAGCCGAAGGAGAGGTAGGGCTCCTACTCCGAGAATCCTTGGAAACATCCACAAGGCGCTTACGAGGAGGCAAGCGCCTGCTAGACTCTTTGCGCCTATCCTGATGGCGAGCGGTCTGCCACCGGAGAAGAGCGCCTATCGGGAGCAGAGCGCTTGCGCGGCTCTCCATACCTGTCCAGTTGAGTACGAACAACGGAAGTTCGACTGGAAGGCGAAATGCGCCTACTAGGAGAAGGCTGCTTGCGAGACTCTTGCCGTCTAACAAGAGGGTAACATTCAGGAGAAGGGCGCTTCAAAGCTAACGAGCGCCTACCTGGAGAAGGGCGCTTCCGAGATTCCTGGTGCCTACCAAGAGACGAACGGTTCAGGAGTAGTGCGCCTAGAAGCGGAGAGTGCCTACACGAAGAAGGGCGCTTGAAAGACTCTTGTTGTCTGCCCCGAGGAGAATAATCAGGAGTATGACGCCTTAAAAGAGACGAGCGCCTACTAGGAGATCGATGTGCAGTAGGCTCTTGGCGCCTACCTTGCGGGGAGCGGCTAACAGCAGGCCGTCTATCATGCACACGACTCCTACCAGACTCTTGACGCCTGTCAGGAGAGAAGTCACGATCCGACACTTGAGGAGAGTGACATCTGGAAGAAGAACGCCTACTTGTATAAGGGCGCCTTCTAGGATCTTGAGGCTGTTGAGGAGAAGTCTCACGCGAGGGAGTTGAAGAAATAGCGTGATGAGCAGTTACAGTGCGCTTACCGGAAGCAGGAATCCAATCTGGAGAAAAAAACTTCTTTCTCCATAGAGCGTCCTACCGATGTTTGGCGCCTTGAAGTCGAAAGAGAGCCAGGAGAGCGAGGGCGCTCACGTGAGCCCCTACCTTCTATACGAAACCTCCCCATATGGAGAACGCCTAAAAAGATTTTTTGGGAATTGACTCGCTTTTAAGTATCTGATTGATTTTTGGTATTGAATTGGATTGTTGAATTGGCATGCGCGATAGTGGACCGTTTTTTTATTTTGGATTGACTTTTCTCTATAAGATATGTCTGGATCAAGTGTTTTTGTGAGTTTCAGAGTGTGTATGAGGGCTGATTGTAAGGTGAGGCTACCGAAAGCATCGGTAGACCCCCCCCCACACAGTATGTATGAGTTGTAGGGGGCTTAATTGTTTGATTGATCATCGGTGCAATGAATGTGAGAAATTGACTGATGATGAATGGAGAGTATATGAGTCCTATCGCCTTAAATTGGAGCGCGATAGGATCAGGAGGTCTTCCTCAAGGAGTGGTTCTTCTAAAGGTAAGACTAACATCTCTCCTGCACTAACACCTGTAGTGTTTACAACCCCTAAACCTGTGTTGCCTTCGGGCTCTGATTCTGTGTCGGGAGAAGCGACTGCTCTCTCTATGATTTTGGAGTCTCTTCGCACTCTGGAGACCAAAGTGAAAGCCTTAGAAACTGGCTCGGTGCAAGTGTGTGATCGTGCACCCCCCAGTGTTTGTGGAGGGGGCGTCAGATCGGCCCCATAATGCCTCTAGGCCTAGACCTCTATCAGACTCCCAAGACCCAGGGAGGAGGTATGTCGAAAGCCGCAAGAGGGTTTACGGGGGCTTCCCACCGATCTGGCGTCCCTTCGGCAGACCCTGTAGCAAAGACCCAGGCTGCCAAGGACCGTGCACGAGCGCGCGTCCTGAAAGAGTGCTTCTCGTCCTCCGAAGCGTCCTCCCCGCGCAAGGGGTGGAGCGCTCGGAGAGACTCTCGTCCGTTAAAAAGGACGTTTTCTTGCGGAGGACGCTTCACGGTCCTCTTCCGCCGCTTTCGTCGGAAGACGCTTATGATGTCTTTCCGCCTCAGAAGAGAGGTAGGATCTCCTCCGATGAGGACGCTAGGTTGCGTGCACAGGCGGCGTATACCTGAGAAAACAGGTAGCTGTACCTGTGAGAAGGAAGGAGGCGTCCCCTCGCCCCTCGTCTTCTCACAGGATCAGTCCTGCTTCCTCTTCTCATTCTTCCCCGACGAAGAACATTCTTTTGTCCCTTCAGGACCAGCTATCCTCGCTTATGGCTCAGAGGAACTCGCCCAGCAGCAGTCGAGCCTAAGCGGAGGAAGGACCTTAGACTGCCTGTCAAGAGGACTAAGCAGTCTCCTTCACACCTTCTCCTACTTCGTCTCGTTCGCCGATCGCTTCTCCTTCGGCGATTCGCCGATCTCGTCCGTCCTCTAGAAGGACGTTACGTCAGGACGCTTTTGAGGAGGACGCTCTGTACGAGGACGTTCGGCAGGACGTTCGGCAAGACGCTCGTCAGGACGCTTGTCAAGACGCTCGTCAGGACGCTTGGCAGGACGCTAAGCAGGACGTTCGTCAGGACGCTTGGCAGGACGCTAGGCAGGACGTTCGTCAGGACGCTCGCCAGGACGCTAGACAGGACGCTCGGCAGGACGCTCACCAGGACGCTAGACAGGACGCTTGGCAGGAAGCTCGCCAGGACGTTCAGACCTCCTTTCAAGACGTTTTTGGGGATTCTGATCAAGAAGTCTTACCCCCAGACGCTAGTTTACGTGCACAGGCACGTATGCCAGCGAAGAAATGTAAGGACGCTTCTCGAGCAGGTGAGACGGCTGCGGAAGGCGCTGAGGACGCTCGTCCTCCTCAGGACGCTCTACCTTCAACGAGTAGTAAGCGTCATAAGGAAGACAGCCGAAATAAGGCTGCATCTAGCAAGGATAGGGGTCCTTTGATCAAACCAAGACCCGCCATTAGGACGCCTTCTCCTGACAGACGGTCTCCTCTTCCGTTTAGAGAAGAAGGAGAGCTAAGTAGTTCGGCTGAATCGGCTGAAGAGGAACCTGCTACAGCCCCTTCTATCTCGGACTATAAAGTCCTCGTACGACTCTTGCGGTCTTCTTTTGAAGACAAATTTCAGCCCGCAGCTCCCAAGTCTCCTCCTTCGCAGTTTTCTTCATCTAAAACTGGGAAAACCCCGGAGTTTGTAGAGATGAAAACTTCTCTATCAACAAAACGTGCTTTTAAAAAGCTCCAGGATTGGATGATACGAAGGAGAGACCAAGGTAAGACGACCTTCGCCTTGCCTCCAACTAGACTTAGTGGAAAAGGGGGCATTTGGTATAGAACCAAAGACGAAGTGGGAGTTCGTATCCCTTCTTCGGCTCAGGGAGATTTCTCCAGCCTTGTGGATTTGCAGAGGAGGTCGCTTTTACCCTCTGCCAGGTAACTTGGACCGCGTCGGAGACTGACCATCATTTGAAGGGTCTGCTCAGGACGCTGGAAGTCTTCAACTTCCTTGACTGGTGTTTGGGAGTTCTGGATATGCAAGCGAGAAGCCCAGAATCTCTTAGTCTGGGGGAGCTGTCCAACGTGTTAGCATGTATGGACAAAGCCGTCAGGGATGGTTCGGAGGAGCTCGTATCTCACTTTGGAACAGCTTTATTAAAAAAAGAGAGCTTTGCTGTGCAACTTCACAGCTCGTTCGGTGACGCCAGCTCAGAAAGCGGATTTGTTGTTTTCGCCTCTTTCGAACCATCTCTTCCCCAGACTTTGGTAAAGGACCTAACGAACAGCTTACAAGAGAAAGCAACTCAGGACCTTTTGGCCCAGTCTACAAGACGGTCAGCAGTACCTTCGACCTCTTCGGCTGCAGTTTCGTCCGCCGAAGAAAGTAAGCCCTTTCGTGGGGCTCCCCCCTCGAGAGCAGCTCCTCGAGGGAGAGGGTTTTCACGAGGAAGAGCTTCCTTTAAGCCAAAGCCTTCCAAGTGAAAAAGCATGTCCTTCAGACACCAGTCGGAGCCAGACTGAAGTATTTTGCGGGAGCGTGAGAGAGAGAGACACGGACTCTTGGTCCCTCAAGATCGATGACAGGGGTACAAGATCCCCTTTTTAGATCTTCCTCCTCTTTCTACGACTCCCAGAGACCTTTCTCCATCCTACCAAGGGGAAAAGAAGAAAGTCTTGTTCGATCTCCTTCCAGCAGATGATCGACAAAAGAGCGGTGGAACAAGTCGCGGACCTGGGGTCTCCAGGTTTTTACACAGAATCTTCCTGGTACCAAAGCAGTCGTCAGGTTGGCGTCCAGTTCTAGATGTAAGCAGGCTCATCTTTTCGTGGAAAAGATCAAATTCACGATGGAGACGCCTCATTCTGTTCTGGGAGCGTTGAGACCGGGCGACCTGGATGGTATCCTTAGACTTGCAGGACGCGTACTTCACATCCCGATCCACCCTCTTTCAAGAAAGTATCTAAGGTTTGTCTTAGGGGGGGGGACAACAAAGTATGGCAGTTCAGAGCTATGTGCTTCGGACTGACCACGGCTCCCGATGGTGTTCACAGTGGTGATGAAGAAACGTAGCGAGGTGGCTACACTCTTCGGGAATAAGAGTTTCCCTATACCTCGACGACTGGCTGATCAGAGCGTCGTCGAGAGAGAAGTGTCTGAAGGACTTGCAGTTCACTTTAGCCTTAGCAAAGTCCCTGGGACTTCTGGTCAACCTCGAAAAGTCGCATCTGACCCCAACACAGTCCATCGTGTATCTGGGGATTCAGATGGATTCAGTGGCTTTTCGAGCGTTTCCGTCCCAGGAACGTCAGCGGCTAGGCTTAGAAAAGATCTCAGCCTTTAGGGAAAGAGACTTGCTCGGCGAGGGAATGGATGAGTCTGCTGGGGACCATTTCCTCGCTAGAAAGGTTTGTTTCCTTGGGAAGACTGCACATCAGGCCTCTCCAATTTTTCTTGGCAGACGAGTGGAAGGCCAAAAGGAAAGACGATCTCAATGCAATATTGAGAATATCGATTCCAATCAAGAACCACCTAAGATGGTGGTTGGACCCTCAGAAGCTTCAAGAGGGCATGTCCCTAAGTCTTTTGAGCCCCGACCTAGTGTTGTTTCAGACGCTTCCATCACAGGATGGGGAGCAACACTAGGGGGGAAGGAAGTGTCAGGCTCCTGGAGAGGGGAACAGGTAGCCTGGCATATAAATGTCAAAGAACTGGCAGCAGTATTTCTGTCCCTGCAGTTCTTCGAGAAGAGTTTGGAGAACAAGATTGTTCAGATAAACTCGGACAATACCACAGCACTCGCTTATTTAAAAAACCAGGGAGGAACACACTCCAGAACGTTGTACTCCCTAGCGAGAGAGATTCTGCTGTGGGACAAAAAGGAAAAAGGTGACTATCCTGACGAGATTCATTGCAGGAGTGCAAAACGTCAGGGCAGACCTCCTCAGTCGTCGGGACCAAGTCCTTCCGACGGAATGGACCTTGCACGAGGACGTTTGTCGAGACCTGTGGACGCTGTGGGGACGTCCACTGGTCGACTTATTCGCAACGTCAAGGAACAAGAGACTTCCTCTTTACTGCTCCCCGGTCCTGGATCCAGAAGCAATCGCGGTAGACGCTTTGCTTTGGAATTGGACGGGCCTAGACTATACGCCTTCCCACCATTCAAGATTCTGGGGGAAGTCATGAGGAAGTTTGCGGCCTCGGAAGGACAAGGTTAACCCTGATCGCTCCGATGTGGCCAGCGAGAGAATGGTTCACAGAGGTCATGTCTTTCCTTGTAGACTTTCCCCAAGGACATTGCCCTGGAGGAAAGATCTACTCAAACAGCCTCACTTCGAAAGGTTTCACCAAAACCTCTCCGCTCTGAGTCTGACTGCGTTCAGACTATCGAAAAGTTGGCCAGAGCGAGAGGTTTTTTCGAAAGCAGCTGCGAGAGCAATCGCACATGCGAGACGTGCTTCCACAAGAGCTGTTACCAATCGAAGTGGGCTTCCTTCAGGGCATGGTGTAAAAAGGAGGGAGTTTCCTCTTCCTCGACCTCTGTGAACCAGATAGCTGATTTTCTGCTATTTCTCAGAAATGTGCAGAAATTAGCGGTCCCTACCATTCAAGGGATATAAAAGCATGTTGTCAGCGGTTTTTAGGCACAGAGGCCTAGACCTGTCTGACAACAAGGATATTCATGACCTTTTGAAGTCTTTCGAGACTCGAAGGTTCCTCAAATGAGACCTCCATCATGGAATCTGGATGTAGTCCTGAAATTCCTTATGTCGAGCACTTTCGAACCGCTTCAGACAGCGTCTCTTCGAAACCTGACAAGGAAGGCTCTTTTCCTAAACTTCTCTTGCGACGGCTAGCAGAGTTTAGTGAAATTCAAGCGTTTAGCAAGTTAATGGGATTCAAAGGGGACAATGCTGTCTGCTCGTTGAACCCATCTTTCTTGGCGAAGAATGAAAATCCTTCGAACCCTTGGCCGAGACTTTCGAGATCAAGGGTATGTCCCAAGTCTGGTGGGCCAAGAACCAGAGAGAGTCCTTTGCCCGTATGGCTCTCAATTTCTACGTGCATAGAAACTAAAGAGGTAAGAGGTCCCTCAGGTAACCTCTGGTGCTCTGTGAAGAGACCAGAGTTACCTTTATCGAAGAATGCTGTGGCTTTCTTTCTAAGGGACACCATTCGGAGGCTCATTCATCTTTCCAGAAGACTGATTTGAGCCTCTTCCGAGTAAAAGCGCACGAAGTACGAGCCGTCGCTACCCTCTCTTGCCTTCCAAAAGAACATGTCAATCAAGGACATCCTTGATTGCACCTTTTGGAGGAGCAACTCCGTCTTCGCCTCACATTACCTAAGGGATGTGAGAACGATCTATGACGATTGTAATGCACTGGGCCATACGTTTCTGCGGACACAGTATTGGGGGTCCGGAAGTAGCTCTTTCCCTATTCCTTAGTTAGGTTTTAAGTTAGGTTGTTGTGTTTTTAGGTTGTGGTGAGTCTTATGTGAAGATCTCCCATCCTTTAGTTAGTTTTAAGGGTTTTTGTGTATAGTTGGTCAGGTGGTGGTCAGTTGCTTCGTTGCCCTCATTTGTATGGCCTCGATGATCTTGTCACGCTGAGGTCTCGCACCCGTTGACAGATCATCCAGAGCGCACAGCACTACAGGTCTCCACCTGGCTGGCAACTCTGTGATTAAGCAAAAGCAGCCTTATGTGACAGTAATCACATAGTCTACTTTGCAAACAGGTAAGGAACCAAGATGTATATCATCTACTTAATTTAAGTTTCCCAAAAAATCCTATTCTGTCTCTTCCCACCATCCGAAGGTGTGATTCAGCTATATATATATCTGTCAGGTAAGTGGCATGAACAAAATGTTATTGTTATTATACAATTAAGTTTGTTCATACTACCTGGCAGATATATATAATTAAGTGCCCCGCCTCCTCCCCCTCAGGAGACAGAGGCATTAATAAAAAATATGAATAGAAAATGGGAATGGTTCCTGATATCCGCCTCCCAGCGGCGGGAATGGGTACTACCACCTGGCCGCCCACTGCGTGTGCCGCGAGTTTTTGAAATTTCTGTCGGACGTCAGAAAATACAGCTATATATATCTGCCGGTAGTATGAACAAACTTAATTGTATAATAACAATAACATGTTTCTTCGCCTCCACCAACGATTCTTCCGGGAAAACCTCCGGACTAGAAGCCAAAGGAACTGCAGGGAGACCTTCCAAGCCCTCTTCAACGGGCGCGACGCATCCGGGGAGTTCCAACCTCTCTTCGGAGAGGGAGAAGACGAAGAGGAGAAGCATTGGCGTAGGAGCTCCTTCTTGTAGCGATCCGAGGCAGCCTGGGAGCGTACTTCAGGATCTGCCGAGGGACGCCTGACCGGTGGGGGTTTTCTCCCTAGCCCTCTTGCGGCTTTCGACTTTCCTACTCCACTGGAACTGGGAGTCTGGAAGAGGTCTAGGCCTAGAGGCACTAAGGAGCCGGTCAGACGCACCCTCCACAACACTGGGGACACTGCACTGATCACTAACACTCTCCTTACCTTCCAACTGACGAATCTTCTGATCCATAGAAAGAATCGTGGCTCTCAGAGCTGCCGCCTCCGAAGGCGAATCTTCGGCTTCGGTGCGGGGAGCAGGGGCTGCAACTTGGGAAGAAGGTTCTAATTCTACGTTAGTATTAGGATCCACATCCAACTCACTCATTCTAGATCTACTAGAACTTCTAGAGGAAGCCTTACGCACTCTATCACGTTCCAACTTCCTAACATAAGAAGAGAGAGCCTTATATTCTTCTTCATTCAATCCCTTACATTCACTACAAGGGTTAGCAAAAGAACATTCATTCCCCCTGCATTTCATGCAAACCGTGTGAGGGTCTACCGAAGCTTTCGGCAACCTCACCTTACATCCTTCATTCACGCAAACCCTAAACAAAACCGAAGTTTTAACTACTGAATCTAGGTCAGACATCGTTAAAGAAAATCCAAATCAAAATCAAACCGGTCCACAATCAGCGTATGCCAAGCCAAACAAAGCGAATACGTCACCAAAAGAAGTCCAAATTAACTCCAGGCAAGTGAGAATCAAAAAACTATCGAGAGGAACCGACAACAGTTGTTATCGTTCCCGCGACAGAAAAACATCTGACACGCAAACGGGAGTGGTTCGTACATATCCGCCACCCAGCGGCGGGTAAGGTAGACCACCTGACCTACCTGTCGCGTGTGCCGCGAGATTTGAAATTCTGTCGGGAACGTCGGAGACTATAGCTAAGTATATATCTGTCAGGGAAGTTCATGTACAAAAACTTAAAGCAAGCAATTCACAAGAGTATACTACTAGTCTTCATGGCAAAAATGAAAACATCACTAGTTGTCCAGCAGAAATATCTTCTAGCTGACCTAACAACAAACACCAATGCATCACTTCCAGGGTAGATAACTTAATGACAGTTATTCCTATTTGCCTAATATCCATAAGCTGTATGTAAGATTCTAAGGAATAGTCCCAGTTACTTACCCAAGCTCTTTGGATCCTTGTTCTAAAAGTACAAGCCCTTTTTTCAACTAAATTAGTAAAGGTAAACTGACTCTGGATAAAGAGTGACAAGCTGTTTCTGCACATAAAAGTAGGGCACACTAAAAGAACTAATTTCATATCTAACATATGAAAGGAAACAATACTTGCCTAAAATTAAAAGCAGCTCCTGTGCACGACCCAACGCAAACACTGGTATCAGGCACCGACCCCCTCTGCTGACAATTGTGTGCACTGTTGTTGTAAAACGGGATTCTCTGCTTTCTCTTGGTTCATGGATGCTGACGCCATAGGTAGATTCAATCATCAAAACATCTGGTCGAATCTGAGGAATTTCTGCCATCATCAAATGACGATCTTCTTGCCTTGAAAAATCTCCAGTATACAGCAGCTGTTGAACAGAAATGAACATGTACACATGGTGCAAACTGTCATTATGAATGAAAGGACCTAAGCAGAACATGTTGCAGATGCACTGATAACCTGGTGATTATTTTCACTCTAAACCATTAGAAATGATATTGTTATGATACAATAAAGTTTTATACATACTTACCTGGCAGATATATACATAGCTATTGACTCCGTCGCGCCGACAGAATTTCGAATTTCGCGCACACGGCTACAGGTAGGTCAGGTGATCCACCGCGCCGCCGCTGGGTGGCGGGAATAGGAATCCATTCCCGTTTTCCATCAGATTTTTTCTACACCATCTGTCTCCTGAGGGGAGGCTGGTGGGTAGTTTAATTGTATATATCTGCCAGGTAAGTGTGTATAAAAACTTTATTGTATCATAACAATATCATTTTTATACATTCAACTTACCTGTCAGATATATACATAGCTGATTCACACCATTGGAGGAGGGTAAAGACAGCTAATAACTGATTTAACAGGAAACAAAACAAACAAACAATCGTTGTAGGTATTAATAACATAAAACCTTGGTTCCTACCTTTTTAGACTGAAGACTTCATGGTTAATGCCCAGGAGTCTGCTTAGTCTCAAGAGCCTCAGCGAGATATTGATCTATTGCTAAGAGTTCTTGTAGGTCTGCCAAAGGGGTCTTATCCACTTACTTGGCCGATCCTATAAGGGCTATGTCAAAGGTTTCAATCCACTTATATGACAAGAACCCTTTTTTCTAAGGAGCACAATCCCGATCCTGATCACCTTAACCTAACCAAATGTTGTATCTAAGATTGCAAGAAGTCATCCCCGGACTCCTTGCAAACAACCAAATAACTCAATCACAATATTTTACACCTAATTCTTTATGAAAAATAAATAAAAATAAAAAAAAATAAACAAATATAATTTCAATTTGTACTACCTCGCTTGTAAGACCTATGCACATTCTCATACTGTCAAAAGCAAAAGCCGCCTGTGCTAGCCCAAGCACTCTTGTCAGCAGAAAATCCTGATACTGTCTTAAAAGGAGAGGTCCATGTATGAATTTAGACATGTCTTTTAATCCTACTCCGTTTAAAAGGCACATTTCTAGTTCCTCACTAGCAAGGGCTATGGCCGCCTGTGCGACACCAAGCACTTTTACCAATAGTAACACAAAAACTGCCTCAAATAGTGGAGATCTCCGTAATCAAAGACACCAGTTTTTATCCAAGCCTATCCTGTAGTATAAACTCAAAGTTCCTTACCTAAACAAGGCCATGGCTGCCTGTGCAACAACTAGCCGTCAGGTAAGAAAGTTAGAGCCCATCCCACCAGTATGGTATGGAAGTATTAGACTTTTCATAAAAGTTTAAGGATCAGGTATGTGTCCTCAGTCCCAGCACTGTATCCGCAGACACAAAAGGACCTAGAGAGAAGCACTTGTCGTAGGTAATTTTAACATCTCTAAGATAGTGGGATGCAAATACCGAGTTGCATCTCCAATAGGTCGCATTAATAATGTCCTTCATGGACATATTCTTTTGGAATGATAATGATGTTGCCACTGCTCTTACCTCATGCGCTTTAACTCGTAATAATTTAAAGGAATCCTCTGCACAATCGCTATGAGCTTCCATAATCACACTTCTAATAAAATACGCTAGCGCATTCTTGGACATTGGTCTTTTCGTGTCCCGAACTGCGCACCATAGACTTTGTTTATATGCCTTCAACTCTTCTTTCTTTTTAAGATAGAACCTAAGAGCTCTAACCGGGGGCATAAAGTTCTTTCAATTTCGTCTCCCATTAAGTTTGAAAGACTTTTCACCTCAAAACTCGTTGGCCATGGTTTCGAAGGGTTCTCATTTTTTGCCAAAAACAGAGTTTGAAAAGAACAGATGGCTGCGTCTTTCTTAAACCCCACCCGAGAATCTAGGGCATGGATTTCACTTATTCTCTTAGCCGTCGCTAAGGCTATGAGAAAAACACACTTTCTCATCCAATCCCAGATTCCAACTTGGCGGAGTAGAGGATATAGATTTTGACGTCTCGAACGATCTTATGAGATCGTGCAAATCTCTATCCTCTGCCAAGTTTAAGCCTCTATTTCTAAATACCGCTGAGAGCATACTTCGGTATCCCTTTATTGTAGCTACCGGACAGATTGGATTACCTCTCTCAAGGAATAACAGAAAATCTGCTATATTGGTCACGAGAGGTACGGAGGAGGACAGCTTATTCTTCCTACACCATCTTCTAAACACATCCCACTTCGATTGATAGACCCGGATAGTTTGACGATCTCCGGGCTCTAGCAATTGCTTTCGAAGCCTTGCTTGAAAAGCCTCTCGCTCTGACCAATCTTTCGATAGTCGAAAGGCAGTCAGAGCGAGAGCGGGGAGGTTTTGATGGAACCTCTTGAAGTGGGGTTGTCTGAGAAGATCTATCCTGTTTGGAAGAGATCTTGGGTAGTCCTACTGTCCATTCCTGTACCTCTGTGAACCAATCTTGGGATGGCCAAAACGGGGCGATGAGAGTTAATCTCGTCCCTGTTGATGCTACGAACTTCTTCATCACTACTCCTAGCAACTTGAATGGAGGGAAAGCGTAAGCGTCGAGTCCCGACCACTCAGTAGCATGGCATCCACCGCTATCGCTCTCGGGTCTTCTACTAAGGAGCAGAAGTTCTCTATCCTCTTTGACAGGAACGTCGCAAACAAATCTATCTGCGGCCTTCCCCACAGGTTCCACAGACTTTGGCAGACTTGCTCGTGCAGAGTCCACTCCGTGGGGAGAACTTGTTTCGTCCTGCTGAGCCTGTCTGCTCTGATATTTCTTTCCCCTTTCACAAATCTGGTCAGGAGGGTAATATTCCTCTCCTCCGTCCATGACAACAGATCCTTCGTTATCTCGAATAGGGAAAACGAGTGCGTCCCCCCCTGTTTTTTTATATAAGCCAACGCCGTGGTGTTGTCTACGTTGACTTGAATCACTTGATTTCTTACTTCTGACTCGAAGAATTTTAATGCCAGAAACACTGCATATAGTTCTTTGGCATTTATATGCCAATCTCTTTGTTCTTTCTTCCATTTGCAAGAGACTTCTCTTGCCCCTAGAGTCGCTCCCCATCCCGTTTCTGAAGCGTCTGAGAACAAGATTTGGTTTGGGTTCCGAACCTCTAGGGACACTCCCTTGTTCTCTTTGAGTGGGAGCAGCCACCACTTTAGGTGTTTCTCACCTCTAATGTTACCGGAAAAGTGACCGACAGATGGCCCTTCTTCCAAGTCCAAGATCGCTTTAGGAAGAATGTAGAGGCCTTAGATGAAGTCTTCCTAGGGATACAAATTGTTCCAGGGAAGAAAGAGTCCCTAGAAGGCTCAGCCACTCCCTGGCTGAACTCCTGTCTTTCTTTAGGAAGGATGTAACTTTCTGAATCCCCCGAAGAATCCTTTCTTGGGACGGAAAAACCCGAAAATCCCGAGAATTCATCTGAATCCCCAAAACCCCTAGACTATGTCCTGACTGGGGGTCATCTGCGATTTCTCGAGATTCACGAGAAGTCCTAATTCCTTTGTCAATTCTAATGTTTTCTTCAGATCCTCCAAACATTGTTCCTGGGATTTTGCTCTTATCAGCCAATCGTCTAGGTACAGAGAGACGCTTATGCCTTCCAGGTGTAGCCATCTGGCTACGTTCCGCATCAGGTACGTAAATACCTGTGGAGCCGTGGAGAGGCCGAAGCACAAGGCCCTGAACTGGTAGACTTTCCCTTGAATCACAAACCTGAGATACTTCTTTGATGACGGGTGAAATAGGAACGTGGAAATATGCATCCTGCAGGTCTAGAGAGACCATCCAGTCTCCTCTTCGCAGGGCTGAAAGTACCGAGGCAGAAGTCTCCATCGAGAACTTTTCTTTCCACATATTTGTTCAGAATGCTCACGTCCAAGACTGGCCTCCATCCCCCGATGCCTTTGGAACTAAAAACAGGCGGTTGTAAAACCCCGGAGAGGAAGGATCCTGAACCTCTTCTATTGCCTCTTTGTCCTTCATTCCTATCACCATCTGAAGAAGTGTCTCCCTCAGAACAGGGTCCTTGTACTTCGCCGACAGTTCCTTTGGGAATTCGACAAAGGTGGTCAGTCCTGAAAAGGTATAATGTAACCTTTCCCCAAGACTGCTAGCGTCCAAGGATCGGCTTTCCTTATCTTCCATGCCCTACGAAGTTTAGGAGCCTGGCCCCTACAGATGTTTTGGAGGACCTCGCTGCTACTTTGATTTCTTGAAAGATCTAAAGGAGGACCTTCCTCGCTTTTCTGCTGTCTTCCTTTTTCGTTGGAGGACGAGAGGTGGAACCTCTCCGAAAGGGCACTACCGGAGTACGAGTAGTCTTCTTCGCTACTGGTACTGTTGGTCTTGATTTCTTGGAGGATTGTACTAATAAGTCTTGGGTTGCCTTTCAGCAAGAGACTTTGAAATCTCCTTCACCAAGTGCGAAGGGAAAAGGTGATCCGAGAGAGGAGCGTATAACAGGGCTGACCTTTGTGAAGGAGAAACCGCTTTGGTTGTAGAAATGAACCAAATAATGATCTCTTCTTCACTACTCCTGCTCCAAATAGAGATGACAATTCTCCCGATCCATCCTGAACCGCCTTATCCATACAGGATAAAATGCAATGTAAAACTTCAGGTTCTAAAACATCTGGTTCATTTGCCTTCTTGGCCAGCACTCCAAGGGACCAATCCAAGAAGTTAAAAACTTCTAGTACATGGAAAAGTCCCTTGAGGTGTTGATCCAATTCTGACATGCTCCAATATGCTTTAGCTGTATTCAAAGCATGTCTTCTCGATGCTTCAACCAAGCTTGAAAAATCCGCCTCCGCGGAAGATGGAAGCATAAGCCCATCGCTTCCTCTGTCCTGTACCATATTCCCCTCCTACCTCCGAGACTTACATGGAGGAGTGCAAAAAACTGTCTTCTGAGCTTCCTTCTTCACCTTCATCCAATTATTTAAAGATTGAATAGCCTTCTTCATTGATATGGCTGGTTTCATTTTTAAATACGAAGACGATTTAGGAACCTTCGTACTGAGAACAGAGATCTCGGGGAAGGAGGAGCTGCAGGGCTTTAGAGAGTCTCCAAATTCTTGTAGGAGGAAGAAGAGGCTAACACTTTGTAGTTAGATACCCCTCATTGTTTCGGGTTTCTTCCTCCGACACCTCATCCAACTCCATCCTAGAAGGAGAGCGAGCTCTTTTATTAGATTCTTTGTCATAGACATATTCCCTATAGGAGAAATACTCCTAGAAGGAGAGAGACTGACAGATCTAGAAGTTCTCCCTTTCTTATCCACCAAAACATCCTGAGACATGGAGGTTGAAACCGTAACCTTCGATGTACCAGGTTGCTTCCTTGCATTAGGGTTTCTACTTGTAGGAGACTCGCTATCCGAAGACATTACATGAAAAGATCTTCTATTACCCCTTATAACTTCTCGCTCTTGCCGCTCTTCATGATCAGCTGGCGCCTTGCGCCTGACTGGCACTTCGCCGCCTTGGTTGAATCTTCTCGCGCGGTTGGCGCCTCACGCTCGGCTAGCGCTTCGCGCCTCGCTGGCTCCTCTTGCGCGGCCAGCGCCTCGCGCTCGACAAATACTCGCGCTTCACGCCTGGTTGGCGCTTCGCGGCCGTCTATCGCGTCGCGTCTGGCTGGCGCTTCGCGCCTGTATGTCTCTTCGCGGCCGCCTGGCGCCTCGCGCCTGGCTAGCGCTTCTCGCCTGGTAGGCGCTTCTCGGCAGTCTGGCGCATCGCGCCTGGCTGGCGCTTCTCGTCTGGCTGGCGCTACGCTCCTGGATGGCGCCTCGTGCCTGATTGTCTCTTCCTGCTTGTAGGAATTCTCACGCGCGGCTGGCTCCTCGCGCCTGGCCAGCTTCTCGCGCCTAGTCGTCTCCTGCGATATCGGATAGGGCCTGGTTTGCTGCGTCGCGCCTGATTGGAGCCTCGCGCTTACGTGTTAGTTCTTTGCGGCTGACTGGCGCTTCGCGCTCGGCTGGCGCTTCACACGCCTGGCTGGCCGCCTCGCGCCCCGAACTCGCGGGTCTGTGAAAAATAGACCCTTCATCCAAAGAAGAATCTTCTTTTCTGGGAGGTTGAAGGTAGGGGTTTTTTGACTTCTTCACAGGAAGATTAACATCCTTTCTTCTTGGAGGATCTCTCGAAAGAACCCCGACTAGAGAAGCAATAGACTCTTGCATATCCTTTAATATCTTCGTCGTTTCTTCTCTCTGGTCTAAACGAGAGGAAGGAGAGCCTTCTTTCTCCATTCCCCACAACTTATCGGGAGAAGCCAAAACCTTTGCTTTCTTATTCTCTGTCGGGGAGTCCTCCGAAAAACGTTCCGGACTCGAGTTTATGCCCGATTCTTCCCAGATCCTCTTCAAGGGACGAGAACGATCCGCTGATCTCCATCCTCTTTTAGGTGAGGAATTCTCCGATGACGAAAAACATTCACGTAGAACGCTTTTTCTAATGCGTTCTCTGGCAGTCTGTGACGTTACAGATTCTGCCGAAGAGACGTCTGACTGGTGGGGATCCTCCATAACCTCCGTAAGGCTTTCGACATTCCTTCTCCTCTGGGCTTGGGAGCTTGAAAGAGGTCTAGGCCTGGAGCGTTGTGAAGCCAATCAGACGCCTCCTCCACTTCACTGGGGAAATTCACATCACTTTCCACAGCACTACTTTGCTTACCTTCTATGGCAGCCATAACGCTCCATTTTCATAAGCGCAGCTTTAAGGCTTGCTATCTTTCCGAAGCAGAGTCCGTAGGATCTGCATTCGGAGAAGGACCTGAAATATTACAAGGAGCGTTCATAATGTTAGAGGAGGGTACAATATTACTCACCAAAACCACTTGAAGATTGAGAGCTAGGCTTGGTTTTGGAAGATGACTTCCTTCCTTACCGGTCTTTCTCTAATTTCCTTAAATAAGAAGTTAGAGACTTCCACCCTTCAGCACTCAAACTCTCACATTCATGACAAGTGTTATCCATCGAGCATTCATACTTCCTGCATCTTTTACATACAGTGTGACGATCAACCGAAGCTTTCGGCATTCTCACCTTGCACCCTTCATTCACACACATTCTCACCACACTTCCAGAATCAGACATCATTGATGAAAA
Source organism: Macrobrachium nipponense (assembly GCF_015104395.2). Classification (NCBI taxonomy): domain Eukaryota; kingdom Metazoa; phylum Arthropoda; class Malacostraca; order Decapoda; family Palaemonidae; genus Macrobrachium; species Macrobrachium nipponense. Next base: position 1,579,594 of record NC_087212.1, read on the forward strand.
TTCCAAGCCAAAATCCAAATAACGATCACAAAGCGTATGCCAGTACAACGATCCAAATACGTCACCAAAGGGTCCAAAACGATGATCAATTGTATCCAAAAACGAAATCCAACCGGAGATACCAACAACGATGTTGCCAGTATGGCCGACAGAAAAAATCTGATGGAAAACGGGAATGGATTCCTATTCCCGCCACCCAGCGGCGGCGCGGTGGATCACCTGACCAACCTGTAGCGTGTGCGCGAAATTCGAAATTCTGTCGGCGCGACGGAGTCAATAGCTATGTATATATCTGACAGGTAAGTTGAATGTATAAAACTCATAATTACATAAATCAAATACATAGTCATCTAGTATGCTGCATACTGTACAATATTTTTGCAATAAATTTTTATTTCTACAAACAATTAATCATGAAGAGGCCTATTCCATGCAAATGGATCCCTCATCAAATCAAATTGATAAATTTTGAAAAAAAAAAAAAAAAAAAAAAAAACGACTTCCTGTGCATTTTCAGACAACACTCCAGCATTACAGATGGCATTACCTTCATTCTTCAGTGTGACATAGATCACTACGGCTCTGCAGTAGTGATCTATGTCAAATTACTCTACAAGGATTCTAAAATTTTTAAATGTATTGTTTGATGTGCCATTCATTTTCACATATTCATTTAATGCACTTTGAACCATAATGCATTTTAATGTTCTTTCTACAGAGATGTGAATATTATTGATGCTATTAACGTTTTTGCCTTCTGGGTCAGTGTGAGTGTTTGCTTGTTTTGTTCTCAAGTGGTAATTTTTCATAATTTATTGTTCCCAAGGATCACTTGCCCCCATTCATTCCTAACTTCATACAGTTTAACAGTCAAATTTCTTCAGCAATTCCGTTTGCTATTCAATTTCAATAATCTGAGATGCTACAGTACTGGAGATTTGTAGTTTTGCCAGTTTTTGTGTATGTTTAGGAAATGTAAAGACTTAATGTGATTTTTTAGTTTAGGTGTAATTAAACCTTCAATATACAATTTAAGAGATTTTCCTTTGCTTCAATACCAACAATATATTTGTGTTCCAAGTTTTACAGAAGCAAGTTACCTGAAGTTTTTAATTTTTGTTCTCGGTTATTGTCATTATTAATTCAAGAAAATTCCTTAACTGCAGCATGAACCATCTACCTTTACTTTTTCTTGTATCTGAGGGACTACACAACATACTACTGTGGGCTCACAGGAAAAAGGTTTTTCAGTTCCTTTATGTGTAACTAAAATGATCACTGGAATGTGATGTGTCCTTCAAGACTTCATCAAGGTATGTGAAGTGGTCCGCTGATCAATGGTTTCTCTGTACAGAGTAGGGCTTATAAGCATTCAGTACAAGAGAACTTCTCTCTTTTCCATTTATCATGTACTAATGTCAGTTCATCCAATGAAATGGTCTGACATATCATGGGAAGGAAAAAGCAGTTGGGCAGAAATGTAGCTGATAAGAAAAGTTGCATGTCAAAATTCATAAAATAATAAAGGGCATACACTGAAACCTGGACCAGATGGGAACTCAACCAAGAAGTGAATATGCAAGAGAAGTGGAGGGTGAGCACTCATCTGGGATAAAAAGGATAATGATGACTTCAGTACTGCAAAACTACTTTCTCAATAAACTGTGCATACTAGATCAGACTGTTATGCTGTAATTGTTTTCTAAACTCATAGCTGGACAATATAACAATACAATAGTCTTGTTAATCCTCTATATTATAAACATAAAACACGATACTATAAATACCTTCACACCCGCAATCTGAATCATGAACATTGCAGCACCGAGGACATGGCCAGCATGGTAACACCAAAACTTGATGCCATTGACCTCCTTTTCTTCGTGGAAGTTGATGACATTTATTTTGTTTAATGAAGAATCAAGGTCACTTTCCGAGTAGAGCATGTGTTCAGTCGCAATATTGCTGCAAAGAAAGAGACTCAGTTACTACTACTCTTACATGCTAAATATAACCAGCAACTTGACACTGGAATTTCACACTTTAGCAGTTCCTAAAACTATACAAATCTTTGCTCATGAACAATGTTTATACTGAATCTATGGAACGCATTAATAAAATTCTCCATTGTGAGGATGGGTAAGGATTTCAAGTACGTACACAAGACAGCATAACTAAACACTTTTTTTTTTCCAAACAGGAAGCTAAAAAGTACTATAATATCCCACTTATTAACACTGCTCCACTGTTTGTAGCAAACCTGATAATAGTTTAAAAATTATATATTATTGTAATGATAATTTACAGTTTTCACAAATATACAAACCGTAAACTTTTTTATATGGATATACATTCAGCAAGATTGGTTTGCTCTTCATTGTAAACAAATAAAAAAGACCTTCACCTTAGCAGCACTCTTCCGAATAACAAAAGGCTCACATTGAAAATTAGAAAATAAACAGAGCCAAAAGGTTATACAATACTTAGGTATATAACTAAAAACAACAGATATGATATTACCATGAACAAAATCCTTCAAACTAACCTGACTTTGATGTAGTCTGACAAAAGCCACTTATAAATTGCCTTCGTAGGATGAGTCATATAACAACGACCTCGAAAACGAGTTCTCATGAGGAACCAAGGCAGTCCACCCGCATGATCCAAGTGAAAATGGGAGACAAGAATCAGATCAATCTGTTCTGGGTCTATGTGATCTACAAAGGGCAAAGCACTCATCCCAGTCAGCGCAGGGTGAATACCAAAGTCGAGCTGAAAGTACAGGAAATATTGTAAAATACATCCAAGCATTTCATCATCATACTGTGTCTCACATGGATAAAATAATTATATCTGGTGATCTGAATATTTTAAAGACGAATAATATACACTCTAAGTCTACTGGTTCTATGTTCTGCATATCTTAAAAATTAACAGCATGCGCTCTAAGTCTACTGGTTCTATCAAACAGCAAATACTAAATTAACTGCACAGTATTTTTGAAATTACTACTTCAACAATAACATTACAAACAATATTAAATGAATTATGAAAAGGATACTTACAAGAACTTTTTTGCCCTTGAATTCTAAAAAGTGACATGATCGACCCACTTCCTGTCCAGAACCTCTGTAGGAAACAAAAGCAGCAGCATTTTATGATCTCGAGTTATGGACAACCTCTATGTTTCAGACATTTAAGACTTCTGAAATGGAATTTTTCTTAACTGAAAATTTAATTAGCTTCTTTTATTGTACTGGGCTTTGAGCTTTAAATTTCACTTCAGATTTGAATATAAAATTCCAGACTGCAATAAAAATCAAAATTGCCTTTAGTGAAGAGACCAAATGACAGTTTTACCAGGAAAATTACTTTCACAGTAAAGCAGCTTACAAGAGCCAACACACAATTTGTACCTTTGTGATCATTTTTGTGCTGGAAGCTTGTGCATTTTTAAATTTCAGAAATGACATACTAGTGAAGTGCTTCAAGTCCAAAATAGGTAATGTATATTTTTTCATATATAAAAGCCTGAGGTCTTTCATATGGTTATATCTTTGGCAAAAGCTAGTCCAATTGTTGAAGATTAGTAACAAGGGAGTTTCTGATCAGATAATTGGGAGTTTCTGATCTGATAATTAAAGTACAATTCCTCCAGTATAATATGAATGGTGATTAGGGCAGCCAAAAACATGGCAAAGCCTACATGCCAAACCCAAAGGTGCACTAGTTGAAGGAACCCAGGTGCCTTGGAGTACTAGTCTACATTGCTGCCGCCCCATGGCCATTCAACTCAACAGCTTGTTCATCACCTGGAGATGTCTTGGAGTAGCAGAAACAGAGGAGGGAACTCAAGTGTGGATGATAAGGGTCAGTTCAATTTCAATCACACCAAACCAAAGCTCCAGCAGCCAGAAGGAGTTCAGATTTGTCATCAGGTCCAAGAATACCCTTCTCAGACCCGGCAAGGTGAGAATGGGCAGAAACTGTTCCAATAGCAGAAGGAGGGTACAGGAATACCTAACATATACTACTGTATATACAATGAGTCTGTGGACATTTTTTCATCCCATATGTACTATGTATTATTACTATTCAGTTAGTCGGTGTCTCTTCATCTTACGTAGGTGTTGTCAGTTTTAAATTTTGATTTTATGTTGAGATGTTTTGTAAATGGGTCTTGACAAGTAAAACAAAAATAAAAAAAATTATAATGTACTGCAGCTTCAATTATACTTTGAGTTAAAAAAACAAAGCTAGTCATACTGGATATTCTATAGATAAGGGGAAACACCTCAGTGGATCCATCGTCATCGCGTGGATCAGCCTTATTCACTCGATATTCAATTAGTGAAACAGAATACAATTACATCTTTCAGCATACCATTCAAAAGATTGAAGCTTTGTCAACATAATATGATATATGAAAGCGCCATATGAACTAAAATATGCATGTGAGGTCTTCATAAAATATGTTTTCAAGGCAGTTTTTAAATCCAATATGGCGTCCACCGACTGAGGTGCCGTTCGTATCCGCCAAAGATCCAACATCTTTCCCAGCACTCATTTGAACAATGTTAGAGTATATTATGTAATGTTTATTGATCTTACTCAAGACTGCAGTTGTAATCAGCACAATAAAAGAACATTTTGTTGCCTTTATTAGTGAAAGTATGAAACTTCTTATTCCCGGGGTCATGATTTAAACTGAAATTCATTTTTACCTTGTAATATGATATTGTTATAATACAATAAAGTTTCATACATACTTACCTGGCAGATATATACATAGCTGGGACGACGGAGTCTTAGCTATGTATATATCTGACAGGTAAGTTGATTGTATGAAACGGTGGTTTTATCCTTACTGCCATCACAACTGAAAGTCCACAGTGCTTATTTGATTGTAATTATACATGTTTTGGTCTTAATTCACTCACTGCGGTTTTCCTGGTTTTCCTAAGCGCTAACACATCCACAAACACAGTTGCGGGCAGCACACGACTACACAGTTTATGAGGTGCAAAGCTTTATTCCCTTAATTGTTTACTTTACTCATTATTTAGTTTAACTTTACTTTGTTACTTCAAAATTTTTATTTAATTCATGCCTATTATCCCTTTTTGCAACCAAGACGATGGCAAAATGTCATTGTTGCCAATTTAATGGAGCTTCACACATACGCCAATGCATTTACAAACTGTTTCCATGAATTCTAGTTGTCATAGTAATGCAATAATGATAAAATTGCTCTAATATGTATAGTATATACTACAAATAGATACTCTAATTTCACTTATTTCCCTGGTTTTGTGTAAGTCTTTACCCACTTTGGAGGGTAAACACATACCTATTGGCAACAGTGATAAATAATAGAAGAGTGCAAACAACGCCGTAGGTACTGTTCACAGCATAACTGTTGATATTTGAGTCAGGAATCTATTTACTTTTTCAACAACGAATATTTTCAAATTAATAATCATGAATATGTAAAAAAATTTAAGCAATTCATGACCTTATACTGCCGTTTAACTATTTATTTAAATAATTATCTAGTGCACGCTTCTTCTTCTTCTACCAAAAAATCTTAGTTTCCTTGGATCTGCCCAGTTGGTGTCATTGTTGACGATTGTTGTGAATAAAGTGCCCCAGCACCTACGGGTACAAGTGGTGTGCGGATTTAGCATATGGAATGGAAAGTTTATTGACACAAAGTGACTCCGCAAACATGGAGATGGTGTCAATCTAAATTGTTGGTGTTATAAGTAAAAATTTCGAAAGCGTGGTGGAGGTATGTTTGCACTGAGCATGGCTAAACTTTCATTAACCTCTGTTTAATCTTAAAATATGACCTTAATTTCTGACTTTGGAGAAAATACTTACTTCAAAAGGACAGTAGAGGTCTCAAGCTGTTGCTCTCACCACCGATGACTCGTGACTGGTGCCAATCTCCGGTGTCAGGACGTGTTAAAGTACTTTTTTGAAGGGTGAATCCACACGCGGTGAAAACTGTATCAGCTAGTCCAGTCGGTTGTTTCCCCTATTAAAGCCCAATTCAGATGAAAAAACCAAACCTTTCCTAGAATGCCACGTCCTGACCTAACCAGACCTTAAGTTCATGACCTGACTAGCCTGTTAGGGAGCCGTGTCCTGACCTAACCAGAGGGGGAGGATGAGGGGGAATGTCCCCTCCAGCCAATAACTCTGAACATCAGAAGCAAGGACTCAGCTTCTACTCAGAAGCAGTGTTAGAGCCTGCTCCTGTCTTGGGTAGAATGCTGAGTAAGGGATAATCAATTAGGATTGAGGTCTAGTTGGGTAGGGGGTGGAGCCCCCAACCCCAGTCAAGTTAGGGCACGGCGTCTGACATAAGGAAGTTAGGACAAAGTACTATGAGATTCAGGGTCTCTGTAACACGGTTTTTTGGACTTTGCTCCTTGTCAAAGCATCGGATGTAGCTGAAAGTTGACATATGTATATTTTACATCCACACACAAATTTTGTCAGTATTATCAATAACCTAAACCGGATAGTTTTAATTTTTATAGAGTAAGAATGATCTAGCCGACGCCATGTGATTACGAGCCAAGAGTCGAAAAACATTCATTACGTAAGCAAGGTAAACACCTTTTGACGTAATGTTGCGCCCGCCTATCCACTGGACAGAAACTCCATCGGCTCTGAAACCCAAAGACTTTATGAATGGCGGAACGATACATAGATGTGGGTGGGGTATCAGTGCTAGCATAGTAATACTACTGTAGCAGTAGTGCCGCAACAGTATAGCAGTAATATACATGAATTAAACGTTTAGGCCAACTGCTGGGATCCTTGAGGATCATTTAGCACTTCTTACAACTACTCGAGAAATTAGTTTTTATAGCCAGAAGTTAAATTTTCTAATCCAACAATGCCCATGGTAGCCTTCAGTGTTATCCTGAATTATAACGAGGCGAAAGTGGGTGGAGCCTCATGAAGTCATCATTCTGATGATAATTATTGGTGAAGGTTTGAAGCCAATATACGGTACCGGCTATTTTTTTCAGTAAATAGGTAGATAGCCAATAAATAAAAATTGCTTGACATTGGATATAGCAGTTATCAAATCAAGCTTGTCTACTATGTTTTTGAAAATTACCAACTATTCCCCACATCTCGTCAATCTGATTGTGACCTATAAAGTAGACTGTAATTTCTTAGGAAACCTATTTTGGGAGTTATACTAATAATTGAAGTGTTTTTGTATTTATTAACATATTCTGATGGTTTGTTTATTATGACAATTATCAGTGGAGAGGTTCCAGAGTTCATAAAGGTGTACTGCTTTGCTTGTATTTAAATTTGAATGTCATTGTTGCCAGAGGTTTAGCCTTTGTTATGTATAGCCAATCATCCATCAAGAAAGAGGGAAGAAATGCTACCATAAGTTATGTAACGAGTGCGTTCGAAACCTTTTCTCTGAGTAAGTTGGCCCGTCTTCAAAAAAAGTCACTTTTACATTATAAGTACCAAATTTATTCAACCTACATAATGTACAATACAGTCAAAATTTGTGTGGATATAATATGTATTCTGAATAAGCGTTATATTTATGTAATGCATAGATAAAAAGTTATTGCGGAAAAAACCGTGTTACAGAGGCCCTGAATCTCATAGTAGGTCGTAATAAGTCTGGCTAGGTTACAGTCCCTCGGAATGCCTACAGTAAACAACCATGAACGATCCATCGTCATCGCCCTGGCCAGGCCTTATTCACTCAATATTTAATTGGTGAAACAAGAATACAATTACAACTTTAAGCATACCATTCAAAAGATTGAAGTTTCGTCAAAATAATGTGATACATGAAACCGCCATACGAACTAAATTAAGCATGTGAGCTCTTCGTAAAATATGTTTTCAAGGGAGTTTTTAAATCTAATATGGCAGCAATCGTGTGGCTGGCCGGTCTAACCACAGACAATCCACCATCTTTCCCAGCACTAATTTGAACAATGTTAGCGTATGTATATGTAACATTTATTGATCTTACTCAAGATTGCAGTTGTAATCAGCACAATAAAACAACATTTTGTTGCCTATATTAGTGAAAGTAGGAAACTTTTTATTCCCGGGGTCATGGTTTGAACTGAATTCATTTTTACCTTGCAATCAGTGGTTTTATCCTTACTGCCATCACAACTGAAACTCCACAATGCTTATTTGATTGTAATATACACATTTTGGTCTTAATTCACTCCACATTGCACTTGAACCACGTTACTGTTCCTGGTTCCTAAGCACTCACTCCGCAAAAACAGTTACGAGCAGCAGACGACTACACTCTTTATGAGGTGCAAAGCTTTATTTAATTGTTTACTTTACTCATTATTTAGTTTAACTTTACTTCAAAATGTTTATTTAATTCATGTCTATTATCCCTTTTTGCAACCAAATTAACACCAAAAAATTACAGATATTTCTGAAGTACGAGCAGACGACAGCAAAAAGACTCATCGTGCCAACCTAGTGGAGCTTCACACATACGCTGATACATTTACAAGCTGTTTCCATGAATTCTAGTTGTCATAGAAATGCAGTAATGATAAAATTGCTGTAATATGTATATATCTATACTACAAATAGATATGCTAATTTCACTCATTTCCCAGGTTTTGTGTAAGTCTTATACCCAGTTTGGAGGGAGGGTAAAGACATACCAATTGACAATACCAATAAACAATTGAAGAGCGCAGAACGCCGCAAAACGCAGCAAAGAATGCCGTAGTCCCCTTGAATAAGTACGAATAAGTGCTGGTTAGAGGTTGGGGTTATGACTGTTGTGATGAAAGTGACCCAGCGTCTATGGGTACAAGTGGTGTGCGGATTTAGCAGAGAAAATGGGAAGTTTGTTGACACAAGCGACTCCGCAAACATCGAGATGGCGTCAATCTTTGAAATATTTGGAGTTGTGAGTAAAAACTTGGAAAGCGTTTTGGGGTTGTGGGCACTGCGTTGGCCACCCTTTTCATTACCCTCTGTTTAAATCTTAAAATATGCCTTTAATTTCTAACTTTGGAGAAAATAGGGTAAACAATCACGGACAATCCATCGTCATCACATTGGCCGAGTCTTATTCACTCGATATTTAATTGGTGAAACAAGAATACAATTACTTCTTTAAGCAAACCATTCAAAAGATTGAAGCATCGTCAATATAATGTGATATATGAAACCGCCACACAAACTAAAATAAGCATGTGACGCTCTTCGTAAAATATGTTTTCAAGGCAGTTTTAAAATCCAATGTGGTGGCTATTGTCAGGCTGGCCGGTCTAACCATGGACAATCCACCATCTTTCCCAGCCTTCCCAGCACTCATTTGAAAACAGTGTTAGCGTATATATGAAACGTTTATTGATCTTACCCAAGATTGCAGTTGTAATCAGCACAATAAAACAACATTTTGTTGCCTATATTAGTGAAGGTATGAAACCTTTTATTCCCGGGGTCATGGTTAGAACTGAATTCATTTTTATCTTGTAATCGGTGGTTTTATCCTTACTGCCATCACAACTGAAACTCAACTGTGCTTATTTGATTGTAAATATACACATTTTGGTCTTAATTCACTCCACATTGCACTTGAACCACGTTGCTGTTCCTGGTTCCTAAGTACTCACTCCGCAAACACAGTTACGAGCAGCAGACGACAACACTGAATATGAGGTGCAAAGCTTTATTCCCTTAATTGTTTTTTTACTCATTATTTAGTTTAACTTTACTTCAAAATGTTTATTTAATTCATGTCTATTATCCCTTTTTTGCAATCAAATTAACCCTGAAAAATTACAAATATTTCAAATGCATACTTACAAGCAGACGACGCAAGGAAAAATGACTCATCGTTGCCAATCTAATGGAGCGTCACACATGCGCCGATGCATTTACAAACTGTTTCCATATATTCTAGTTGTCATAGTAATGCAGTAATGATAAAATTGCTCTAATATGTATATATACTACAAACAGATAGGCTAATTTCACTTATTTTCCCTGGTTTTGTGTAAGTCTTATAGTACCCAGTTTGGAGAGTAAGCACATACCAATTGACAACACAGTATTTCTACAGAAGCAACCTGCGGTGGCCTAGACTATGGCAATTGACGTTTTCCTATGTTATTTTACTTACTGAACAAGAATTTAAAGTAATATTTATTCGGAGGACTGTAATTAACCCCCAGGGGCCAGTACTAAAAACGGCGAAATACATTGGACAGAGCCCAATCCCTAGTGGATGTCGTATCCACGGTTACATTCCTTGCAGTTCGTGCAGAACTATTCTTTAGAATTACCCTGCAAGAAACGTAACCGCGGATACGACATCCACTACGGATTGGGGGCATCCTATGTATTTTGCCGTGTTTAGTACTGGCCCCTGGGGGTTATTACAGTTGTCCGAATATATATTACTCAAAATTCTTGCTTAGTTGGTAAAACTGCATAGAAAAACCGCAGCTGCCATAGTGTCGGCCGCCGCGGATAGGTACCCTAGATCTACCCGACAACACTGACAAACAATTGAAGAGCGCAAAACGCTGCAAAGAATGCCATGGTAAGAGTTCAGGTGTACGATTGTTGTGTTGAAAGTGCCCCAGTGTCTATGGGTACAAGTGGTGTGCGGATTTAGCAGAGGAAATGGGAAGTTTATTGATACAAGCGACTCCGAAAACATCAAGATGGCATCAATCTTCTAAATATTTTGAGTTGTAAGTAAAATTTTGAAAGCGTTTGGGAAAAGTTTGCACTGCGTTAGCCAACCTTTTCATAATCCTCTGTTTAAATCTTAAAATATGGCCTTAATTTCCAACTTTGGAGAAAATAGGTATAGGCTACTTACTTCGAAAGGAGAGTAGAGGTCTTTAGCTCCTTCTCTCACCAACAACAACTCATGACTGATGACCATCTCGATGTCAGGACGCGTTAATAGTACTTTTTCGGAGGGTGGCCAGCCGTGATAGCCTAGTCGGTGAGTTGGGCCAGTCTATGCGGTGTTTTACCCTACTTACCTACTTCGAAAGGAGAGTAGAGGTATTGTGCTCTGTTACCACCACCATCAACTCATGGCTGATGACCATCTTCGGTGTCAGGACGTGTTAAAGTACTTTTTCGGAGGGTGGCCAAAACCTCGGTAGTCGGTGAGTTGGCCAGTCCACTCGGTTGTTTACCCTATTTGTCCAATAAAAAGTGTGTACAATATTAGAGAAAAACAACATAAATGGGGGAAAAATAAAAGAAAACAACATACAAAATGGAAAAATAAGAGAATACGATATAAAATAGCTAAAACACAATCGTAAATGGGTACTCACAGTGGCGTAATCTTCAGCTCGTCGCTCTCCTCGTCAGGAACGTTTAGGCCAATAATATGTAAGGTGGCCATGGTCCTTCTTGGGTTTTAGACGCTTTAAATATTCCTTATTGCGTTTTTATATGGCATCGAACCTTTATATGGGTTAATTAAATAATGTCCGAACGTGTTTTCTTTTGTAGCGGCACTTTGTTTACAATCTAAAATTCCACTTCTTGCAATAAGCGCCGCTCTCTTCTTTATACACCTTTCATGGCAGAAATTACCTTTGCAGTGCTGATTCAATCATTTCACTTATTATATATTATATTATTTTAATATATATAATTGTTGTTGTTTATATTTAAACAAATGCTTGTGCAGCAAATGCAATCACTTGTCTACCATTGCATATGACTGACTCCAGTTGTGTAAACTACTATAGCTCTCCTCTCTATAGAGTATTTACAAGAATCTAAAAAGCAGCAGTAATCATTATCAATTTTATTTCTACTTTTATATTTCATAACATGATGTTTGAAAATATATAACATTCATGGTTCTATGATAACTGTGGCGAAAAAGATGGACTTATAGTGGACTGTATTATATGCTTAACGTTGTTACTTGGTCAAAAACCGCTAAAAGCCTTACGTAACAACTCCACAAAACTCCCTTTGCGGTTTCTAAATTACGGGGAGATATCTCTCAACCCAATTCATTATTAACGAGGATAACACACCAATATCATTAATGAATAGTAGCACAATTAAGTACTTTCACTTACTGAGCAGTCCTTGTAGACATGAACTCAGATCATAAATCTACACGAGATACGACGAGAGGTACGTGCCTCTCTGTCTCTCTCTCTCTCTCTAAATGTTGCGAGTACTCACAGGTTGATTTTCAGACCTTAGAGGACCGCTGTGTTATCTGTTTCTAAGTTATTTGCATAACCTTAAGATATGAACACAATAAAGGTTTATCAGATCAATTCATATTCACCATCCACAAAACTGAAACATAGGAAAAATGAAATAAAATCGAAGGATATTGAAACGCATTTGATAAATGTAAAGTTAAGATTAATTTAATAACTAAAAGTTAAACATATCAAAGAGTAATAACATATAAGTGACAAATGAAATTAATCACGCAAGGGGAATTGTAAATCAATGGCACTCAAATGAACCAAATTACGACAAAATTAAAGGAATCAGGGCAATCGCCCTTTCTAAATCCACACACACATCACTACACAACACTAGATAACAGGTGACCTCAAAAGTTGAGCCAAGAAGCTGTCCGTTCCGTCCTGCATTCGGGTTTTGTTGGGGAAAAGAGACAAGTTATTCAATTACCACGAATGTAGAACTGACGTACAAGGTTTTCATGAACATAAAAAACTCTACAATAATTATCAACTTCGTTGTCAAAAATAAATTCCAAATATAATAGTGTGCAACCTCAACATATTTATTAAATGTAGTGAATTAATTGGTGGTGTGTGTCAATACAGTTTTGGGCGATATCATGCCCATACAGTGTACTACGCACATACGCATACACACCACTAGAGGGGCACGCAAAGGAGCGTTCAGAGGGGCGAACTACTACCCTTCTTTTCCCCTCCCGATCTTTTGACCTCTCCTAATGGCTTCTCTGGCGAGAGGCACAAACAAGACCCAATGACACCAACTCTTACCATACGTAATATGCGCAATACATTCACCAAGAACAATTTCACATACATAAAGACAAATGAATTATCATAACTAAAACAGTAATTATACTTCGTTACTAAAACGTCTACTGACGTTTATATGTCAGAAGACTACGTCTTTGTGTAAAACCATCTTTTCGGTGCTAACCGCACCACAGATACTACGTACTAGACATAGCAAAATCAGATAAAATAATGTTAAGAGTGTCATTCTCGAATAGATGTGGTTCTTTCACCCTTATTATGTCATGCAATGTAGACGTACATATCTTTGCAAAATATATGGCATGCGAATGCATTTGGTTTTCACATGAAAAACAAATACAGTAACATAGTTCCTGTCTGTCGATTACCTGACAGACGGCAATACGCAGTGAAAATCAATCAATAATTTCTTATGAGACAGACACTAATAACTATAATAAAAGACAAATAGCATGGAAACAAGTGAATACTCAAAATATTAGAAAATAAAATCGTTGTGAGAGGAATTCCTCACAATAACATTCTTATGCATTTCATTCTATGCTTTCTATTTCTTAGTATTGCATTCTCATCGAGGTAAGTATTTATCAAATAACATAAATGAGTAGTCGTAGAAAAGAGATATTCGAAATATATAATAATATAAAAAAAATTGGCATTTGAAAAGTAGCAACAATTTCCTATTAGTTTTATTTTCATCTTTCAATCTTACAATATTGCAGTCTCTTGAGGTAAATATTTACCGAGTGTAAAAATGTATGTACCTAGAGCCAATAGGATAAGGTAACCAAAGATGATATTTTGGCATAAATATAATATTTTAAAAAATAAAATTGATTTTATTCATTTTTAATTTGTTTATAAATCTCATAATATTGGATTTTAAGTGGTAGCTATTTACCAAATACCATAACCTAATTTCCTCAGACTTTATTCTAGGTGCTTCAGTGATAGCCCAGGGTACGTTCAAGGTAACAACAAAATGTCTCTCGTCGGAAAGCTCGTCAGCTCCGTCATGGCCAAACTTCCAGTCGGCCCAAAACATTTACAGATGGTGCAGGCTTGGTGAGTTTGAATAAATATTTAGAATTTTTGTGACGTATAAAAATGTAGATTTTATCGCCAGAGAGAGAAAAAATTTTGGCCCTCGAGAGAGATTTCGTCATTGCTATGGAGGGCAAGACCGGAGATCAGCTGATCTAGTTAATTGCTTACCTAAGATTGCAACATAAATCTACAAACGCAGATTCCAGCTCAATTGGAACGAGCTTATTTTGAAAGGGATTTTATTTATATAGGTATGAAATTTATATTAAACTGGTAGCATACCTACCTATCAATAGTACTAGGTAATTCCAATGGCGAAGTTAGCCTAATTTACCCAAATGCAATTGTCAAAACGCAAATACCTAGTTACCTACTACCTATTACCTAGGTCTGGTAGTAGGTAGCTAGTAGCAACTCCTTTTTATGTTTAACTGAAATATAGATACATACCAATTGTAACATCAAATTTTATCACTATTTCTTAAAACAAAACGAAAAGTGCTTCGTCCACTACCTAGGTAGCCTAGGTACCTACTAGGTAGTAGGTTAGTAGCCTATCAGCCCCCCAAGGCCACTGGCCAAGTGTGATCTTAGGTTTCTATAGGTATAGCCCCTATACCTATTAGTATTAACCACATTGGAATGATATTAGGTAAGATAAAGGTCAGTAAAATGGAATTAATAGGGTATAAAACCGCATGGTACAGGGGTGGACCATGTACGATCAACGTGTACAACCCCAAGAAAAGTACATTATAACGCGTCCTGACACCGGAGTAGAGGTCTTTAGCTTCATTTCTCACCAACAAGAAGTCGCGTCTGATGCCCATCTCCGATGTCAGGACGCGTTATAATGTACTTTTTTTGGGGTTGTACACATTGATCGTACATGGTCCACCCCTGTACCATGCGGTTTTTTACCCTAGCTAGTATCAGGCCCCCAAGGCCACTGGCCAAGTGTGATCTTAGGTTTCTATAGGTATAGCCCCTATACCTATTACTAGTATTAACCATTTGGAATGATATTAAGATAAAGGTCAGTAAAATGGAATGAATAGTACCTATAATTCAGTGTGAAGCAGGGATGCAAAGAGCAAACATGCTTGACACTAGGGTAAATAACTGAGCGATAACATAGTGGCCACCTCTTCTGGAATGTGGCCACCTTTCCAAAAAAGTACTTGAATCCAGTCACAAGCATCAATTAAGAGTTGTGGCCCATCCAGACAACACACTAAGACCTCTGCTCTTGTCTCGAAGTGAGAGTAAAGGCATAATTTCTGATTAAACAGTGGTTTAATGAAGATCTAGCCATGCGCAGTGCTAACCTGCCACCATGATGCTCTCGAAATTTTTGCTTAAAAACACCTTAATGCAGATGTTTGACGCCATCTAAATGTTTACAGAGTCACTTGAGTAAACGGACTGCCCATTTCACATGCTAAATCCACAAAACATTTATACCCATAGATGCTGGTACAGTTTTATCGGATTTGAACTTGAAAAGTGAACAACAAAAGGTCTGAAGGACTTAAGAGGTATTGTGCCACATGCCCTCTCATTTTTTCCTTCCTACATCCTGCTCATTTTCCCTTTGGCTTGCTATGGGTCATGTCGTGCTTTAAGGTTATAAAATAAGCCAGTAATTCTAGGCAATAACTCCGCAAGGAACGTTCCTGTGAATACAAAAACCACTAGGGATTGCTTAATAAGCAACCAGATAGTATCGGAAATTGTAATTTCCAAAGAAATACCCGACGCGGAGTTATCACCCAGTGCTACCAATAAACCTCGTAGTCTAGGTGTGTATTGTTCATTGTTTAGTTATACTTTGTGGGGGCTAGGAAAGGCTTGAAATGACACATTTTCTAAGACAATTTGTATTTTTCATAGCTACAAACCTGAGGTCTTAACAATAGGATAATTTCTAGCGCCTAGCTGAATCCGGTTAAAAAGCAAATGAAAAGGTATCTACGCATCAACCTAGTCTGGGGTGCTAGTGCTAAACATGGTGGAAGATTCTTGGTACTGTTATATACTGTATGTGCACCCATTTCTATATTGTGTGATCGACATAGTCCCTTGTTGGCCGAGTAGATTTCGCGCTTGGCTACCAATCCAGTGGTCCGAAGTTCGATTCTCGGCTCGGCCAACGTGGAACCAGAGGAATTCATTTCTGGTGATAGAAATTCATTTCTCAATATAATGTGGTTCAGATCCCACAATAAGCTGTAGGTCCCGTTGCTAGGTACCCAATTGGTTCTAGCTACGTAAAAAATGTCTAATCCTTCGGGCCAGCCCTAGGAGAGCTGTTTAATCAGCTCGGTGGTCTGGTAAAACTAAGATATACTTAACTTGTGTGGTCGATACTTAACTTGTGTGGTCGACAAATTATATTATAAACGTTATCTTTGTGCCGCCTGTGCTGCCATTTACATTTATCACCATGTACATTTACCACATGGTGATTAGTACTAGCGCCTCGGAGTAGGTAACGTGGATAAGAAGCCAAAGTAGCCCCATTTCTTCAACTGTACCTCTGTTCATATTATCTTCCATATTACTTTCCATCCTCTCCTAACAATTGTTTCAACATTATTTTCAGTGCTGAATGACATCAAAAGGTCCCAGTCCTTTGACCTAAATCTTATACAGTATATTCAAATTCCATCTAGCAGCCAAGGACTGCTATTCAAGATTTTAAATGTGGTTTGTGTATATGTATTTGTAATTATTTCAGTTCCTTGAAATTTTCACTATTTTCTCCATTCTTATGCTGAATTAAATATATCATAGCTTCACGTAAGCTTTCTCTTATTACAGTTTTTTTCTATCTATTTTTGACAGTTTTTTTTTCTATTTTTGAAGGGTACCGTCAGCATGCGTATTTGGAGCAGGGGCTGGAGCAGCAGGTTTGTACTTCCTCGACTGGAAATTAATAAATCAGTTTATTCCTTTCTATGGTGGGAAGTTTGCAGAAGAAGAAGAAGAATAAAAATGGCTGCTTGTTTTGTCTCGTTTGTATTTAGGTAAGTTCTGCAAGATTATGATGTGCGTAGGCCACATCAATTTCATAATCAAGAATATTAACTTTGGTTATATAGAAGTGAGTTGTAATTTTTTGTATGATGTTCTCATAAAATAAAAACAAATTATTGTGCAGCAGAACACTTAAAGCATATAGGATTGTTAACCTTTGTGTTATTCTATATTTTCAGGTCATCACTCACATTTTAGGATGGACTTTTTAAAGTTGATTACGTCAGTCTGAGGAAGGTTCTCATGTATAAATTGTACAAACTTCATATCCCTTAAAGTAAATATTTAAAACTATGTGCCTATTTTCTACATTCTAAGATAATTATTGCAATTCGGTATGGCTTTTTTTAATGCTCGGATATTCTGTGAGGTATTACAGAAAGGCAGCTTGGTGTGAAAATTGTGTAATCTGGACACATTTTTAAAAATCTGAATAAACATTTAAAGAGGTGAAAATAATAATAAAGGTTTACAGTTTATTTGTACAAGACATATATAACAAATACATTTATTCAAAATATATTATATGACAAAACAACATAAAAATAGTATACAGAACCCATAAATTGGTTTTGTTTACCTTTGGACAACCAGCAAGAGTTAAATTGCAGTAGTGACGCATTACACAATCAAACAAGTTCCTGGAAACCAAAATCATGGTGATTTACAAGCACTGTGTAACCAATAATATATTAGCCACTTTAGAGTTTACCAACAATGCACTGTAGCACAAATTTAATGGGTAAGGTAATTAAGTAGTAGTATGTTGATTTGTGTTATACAACAATGATGTGTGTGAACATTATTAACTTTTAACAATATCACAAATTTTGAAAGTGATTTGTCTTTTTCCATGGTATACAAACCTGAGCTTTCCAGTAGGAGTATTCCTTGTATTCCTCAGTTCAAGCTGGAGTCAGTCGTTGAAACTTTGTACCGATTCCACCTATTGAGGAGTACATCGTAACATCTGTGTTCTATCGCTTAAAAGTTCCTCTGGAGTGCAATGGGAGGAGGAGCGGGCATGGTTTGTTAACAGCACTATGTGCAAGTTGAGAAAATGGTTTCTTCTCCAGACTGCAACTAAGAAAGTGCTTTACTGATGAGACTGGGTTCAGCAGCAACAGCAAATTTTCCTCCCCAAGGTCAGTGCTCCCAGAAATGAGCTCAATGACTTCTCAAAAGCATTGTCCCAACTCATCCAGATGATGTTCAGAAGACAAAAGCCATTGCAGTCCTATCAGATTCCTTAAGGAACATGATGGATATTCTCGCAAAGGAGAGGACACACTAACATGCCATGGTGAGCACTCTTGAATAAGGGCATAAATGATTGGTCCTGGTGGTACCTATCATTGAATCATGAGCTGAAGTTGACTCTTAACTTCTTGAAAAAGTGGTCCACATTCCCATAAGCTGCCATAACTGGCCAATAACTGAACTAGAAGATGATACTGATGAATGCTTATGTCTGCTATCATGCATGCTAATGTGAATACAGCTTGCTATTATACCCAGCGGTATCATAACCGCAATCTTTGTGCATAAACCCTCAGTCTACACATGCATGACCCGAGACGATCACGTCCTCTTAAATCATGAGCGCTGGAAAAACAAGACACTGCTCGAGGGTCTACAATCAAACACAGATCATCATACCCAGGAGTAATGTACAAAGAGCGATCTACAGAATGAGAGGATAGCACAGACTTTACTCCACATGCCTTTGCCAAAGTCTGAAAGGAGTCCAAGACAGTCCTCTGGTCTCAGATGGAATGAGACAAAGGTTTCCAAACTCCACCACCTAACTCATTATTAACAACCGATTTGAGCTCATGCCAAGCAATACTCCTACACAAAAACAACGGTTTATACTGTATTCCCTTAAAACAAAGATTTTACCATTTTAACAAGAATATTAAGTCTCAAAGCTAAACCATAAGGCTCACCTAAAAGATTTTGTTCTTTAATAGCTGCGGCTAAAGGGACTCCTCCTCATCGTCAATCCCTCCACCACCACAAGGCGCACTGGATCCAGCTCTATAAACTTCTTCCACTCAATCTGGTTTTCATAGGAAAGTATAGAAATGGAGAAACACTTTCAAACATTAATAGATACAATTCAGCTTACCTAAGCTTTACTGTCCAATTCTTCCATAAATCTCCACTCAGTTCTCATCCAAGTAGGTCTGGAACTTCCAAGTAACCATCCTAATTGCTGTGACTACAGCAGCAGCTCCTATAGTAGAGACCAAGTGTCTTGTAGCAGGAAGAAAGACTGAAAAGTCAGGAAGGCAATGAACTTTTTGACTAGCAATTGACAAGTGTTTTTCTTATCCAGTAACACCAGAGACAAAACACTGGCCAAATGAACGTTTTATCAATCACGACATTACAAAACTACATTAATTCAAAACTTGTTATTTAGCTGCTCAAAGACGGGCACTAAACCTTACCAATCCATACATGTGCTGCAATACAGCCCAAGCTTTTAGACTATTCCCTATAAGTAATTGATATCAAGCAGAAGGTAACCATGAAGTAATCAAAAAAAAAAAAATTTAAAAACCAACTTAGAAACCCCATTCATTTGTGCAAAAAGAAAAAAAAAAAGATGACATATAAAAGAAACAATCTGAATGAAGCCTGTTCAGGATAAAACCCTAATCAAAATTTTCCAAAATACAGAAGCAATTCTCCAAATAACAAAACAGCTTTTGTAATGAGGGTGAAGTAGATTAATGATTCTAGTTGAAGTAATAAAGCAATTTACTGCTTGTTGGAAGGCTGAAACAGTAATAAGATTATTACTGAAGAATATTAAACTTTCTCTTTCTACTGCCAAATAAACAGTAAGTCTTATATTGGGCAGTAGAAGAAGAAATACAAAGCGTGTTTTTGAGGTATACTGAACCAAGGAGCTCCCCTTCAGTAGGGACTTCAGAGTTCACTGATGAAGAACAAGCCATCCAGTCAAGAGAAGACCACATATAAGTAAGAAAGCTAAGGATATTCTACAACCTGAAAAATGACGTAACAGGGAAAGGAACAGATTTCAATAACAATGATATAAGAGGGCTCAAAAGAAGTCTGATTAAAAGTTGGATGGTAGAATATTTGGAAGCCTCAAAAATTAGGAGCCAGGGTTGATGAACCCTACAACAAATGAAGAACTTTCAAGTTTAAGTAGTGTACCAGCAAAAAAATATCGGGATCTCTAATTACCCATTATATTGTACAAAATACAATTTTTTTTTTTTTTTTTTTAACAAACTACTGCTTTGCTAAAGCCCAGTAATTATCCATTTAAAGCACAGAGTGACTATATGCAATTCTAAAATTAGGACAGACATTATGCCTCCCAGGGTCTTTACTTTAAATGCAGAGGTCAATATGACAGTTAACCTCATGTCTTTGCACAGGACAGACCTGATGGAAGCAAGAAAATAGATGGGGAAGTAGAGAGAGGCTTATAAAATTCCAGGGAAAGAAATCCTACAGTTACATTTCCAGGAATAAAACAATCCTCCAAAGATAACGAAGCATCAGTGGATTCTTGGCCGGCAGAAGTTATCTGGTAATCTTAAAGAAATTAATTTGTTTCGAGATGTTAAGTGAGGTCGAGAATAAATTCTTCTTGAACACCAACTTTTCAATCAATGTAGGCTCAATTTTGAGTGGCAATGATTCAAATCTTTCAACAGTGCTGATTCTATAGGGATGAATCTGCAAAACAAAGTACAGTAACACGGGTTGTGTTAAATGGTAGAAAATGTGATACTGCAAAATATAAAAACTTCCATTGATGGTAAACAATGTTTGACAACCTGGCAAACCAGGTCACATAGCAACAATAAGTAAAAACAACACAATCCATTCAACTATTTAGAAATAAATCACATGTCCACGCAAACTTACTGGCAAAAGCATAATAAGAAGTCACGATATGTGGTATTCAAAGAAGCTTTAAAAATACCGTTTTCAAAGTACAGCTCATAAAAAAGTTCTCCAGTTATAACACACTCAATTCTTATCACATGAACTTGACAATGGCAGTATAACTGGGCTTCTAAATCTAGGCATGACATGACATGGCACACTTCAAGTCTTCAACATCATCCAAAAAGAAACACTACAGCCTTATTTCCATTCTCAATTGATTTCCATCCAGGAACTGTTCAAAGTATTTTAAATTAAAGTATCACAATGTTTAAGAGCTTGTTAACAATATGTTAAATCACTTAGTTCTGGCCATCCCCAGACCAGACAACAGTGCTTGTGTTAAATGCATTCGCTGACTGGCAGACGCATCCTTGTCCTCTTGAGCTTCGTCTGCCATTTCAACGCTTCCTTCGGTCACTTCGTCTTCGTCATCATCTGGCCCGAGAAGGTTTCCTTGCTGTGCTACTGACTGGGAGGTGGAATCGACACGAGACCGAACCGAAGTTTCACCTTCTGACTTCAAACGAGCTCGCCCTTCAGCACTCCAGATTTTCTTGCTGGGTGCAATTGTGCTTCTGAAGAAAGAGAAAACATTTTAAAGAAATCACATATGAAACCAAGTTCCTCGCCATTATGTTCAGGTAACGTCTAATATTTAAAAAATCATTATGAATACTGTACAGAAAATATTTAATATATCTGACCTTATTAACACATTATGGCTGTGACTAGTTCCACTGGTGAGATGTGTACTTGTGGAAGGTGCAGAAGACTGTGCATCTTCTGATCCAGTGGGAGTGCTCCACTGGGTATCATTTAAATCTGTCACGGCTTTATCTTCAAAGCATGTAGTATTTGCCATGACAACACTGAATGGCTTAAAAGGACTAGCACCACTTTCAAGGGATTCAACAACATAGCTGTCTAGAAAACTAAGGTAAGATCAACTGACAATTCACCATTCAGTATTTTCTCTTTGTTTCTGATTACTTTTAAACTCAGTTCAGAATTTGAAAGCCACGTACATACCTCCTGCACACTTTCTCGCAACTTTAGGTCTGAATTCAGGGTGTATGGTTGCAACATCTTAACTATATCAGCACATATTGTTACATCATATAACCCGATGTTTTTAAGGCACTGCAAAATGGCATTATTATTTTCTTGTATGCAATTCATCAATCTAACTCTCTCTACAAAAGTATCTGTGAAGTACTTGGATACCTGTTTTGGGTCTTTACCGTAATGTAAGTTGAGCATACATGCTATTAGATTTATATAAGCCTTTGGTAACGGGTTTAAGCTGAATATTTTTAGTAGGAGCTCTTGAGATGCACTCATGGCACCATTCACGCTGTTTTCTTTGGAAAAACCTGCAGGAAAAAGAAAACACTGAAAACATTTTTTTTAAAAGTTCCTTACATCAATATAAACTACAGATGACTTTCTTGAATATATCTTCATCTACTTACGCATAATTGTAACTCCATTTGAACCTTATCTTTCTATTATATAGTATGTAACTTATCTTTCTATTATATGGTATGTTTGTTTGCATAATACAAAACTATAGACAATGTGAATAGTATATTATACCAACCTTTCTCAAAAACAGTGACTAAAGATTCTAACAAGCGACTGTCAGGAAGACTGTTATTCATTATCAAGGGTGATAATAGCTCTATGCACCAAACTACATCTTCACAATATTGAGTTATTATTGAGGATAGTTCTCCGTAAATTATTTTTTGTTTACTGGTGTCCTGAACTCTGGTAGAAAACTCTAGCAAAAGTGGTATAGACTGCCTGAAATATATGAAAGGAATGTTAATGGATTAGAAAGAAAGAAACTTGGAAGTTTGAAATAACAGGAATCTTTAAGTCTAGAAGTGACAAAAGAGATTTTGATTTTGATATTTCATCCCTCTGCAGTTCCTGGAAAAAAGAGCACATTAGGGGTTACACACAATAAAAACTAGACGTCTACATAAGTGGAGCCATTCAAATGATGGAATGCCAACATACCAAATCTAGAGGGTAACCTGCTTCTCTTAGAGACACACTTCGATGATCTCATATGCCCCATTCTTAATTTTTAAACATTTTCCAATTTAGTTTTATCCATTTAAACAATGGTATAACTATGCATAATAATAATAAGCTAATGCAATACTTTTAAGCACAATTATAGTACATAGTCTTTTTTTTAATAGCATGTGAGGTATGTACAGGAAACAATCAAGCACGCAAAATGAACACTTGTCTAAACTTGTAAAAACAGTGTAGTATTTCAAATGTACAGTATGGTACATACCTGGTAATTATGAGGATTTGCCATTGCACATAGCAAAGAAAGGGTTTTCGACTGAAGGCTGGCATTAGAATGATACAAACAGTCAAGTACAGCCTCAAGGTGAGTGGGAGTCAGTGCCTCTTCGAGTACAGAAACACACTTGCTAAAGCTTTCAACCCAACATACTTCAAGGTCGATATTGGTACTTTTCAAAAAGCTGAAAAAAAGTCATAAAAATGGCTGGCGTATCAGAAAAATGAAACATAAATATACATAATATTTACGAGCAGTAACTGAATATACTTTCATGTTAAACAAGATAATTAATTCTGCCACCAGGATCAAAACATCATTAAGTAATTGCACTTGATGATAAAATGCCCTCACTAAGATCCTAAGCAAATGTAGAGCTACTTTAACTAAATGGTATTTATGCCACTAAAGACAGTTGCTGTTAGTTGGTAATATCAGATGGAAACTTATAACTAATAATACTGCCAAAAGTATTGCTCCACCAAAAAGACAAAATACTTCCTTACTTTCATTTTTACATAGTTCAAACAGGCTATTGGGTAACACTAAAAAAACCAGGATATACTAAACATGCTTCCTTCTTGTACCAAATAATGGCAATCAGAAAAATGGTTTAATCAATAAAAGAGTCTGACAGTCATCATCTGCACTTACCCTAATACAACCTTCAGTGCACTGGTAATCAAGCATCATGATGTGGAAGCGCAGTAATTGTGAATACACACTCCAGGAGAACAGAATAAAGAGCTACTTCTTTGCCACCCCAAGGCTGGCCAACGACTGATTCTACTGCTTCTATAACCGATGCAGGAACCTGCCAATCTTTGCTGGATATCTGCTGAATTACTCTGGAAGGATCAAGATGTGTATCTATTTAAAACTCTTTCTGCACATGATACTGTTACAGAAATGTACATCTGTATATACAAGGCTTCAACTTGAACACATAACAACACCAGAGCCTTAACTTACCTCAACATCTGCATTTGAACAAAAGGAGCCTGGAAGTGCATTTACTTGATAATCTTTGGGAAGGGCACCATTCAAGGCCTGAGTCAATAAATGCGAAGCACTTTGTGCAACCTGCTCTCGAAGGTCTGCCTTTTGCAATCCGCAATCCTAGAAATTAATAATGTGGAAAGTCATTACAGATCAAAGGGATACGTATACTGAAATATTCAAGACCAACCACTAATTTTGTTTTTGTGTTGGATTCACCAAACACTATCAAAGAATACACTTGTAATCATAAAGAAATAACAATAACACAGTACACCATAGTGAAACTGACACCTGTACAGTACAAAGCTTAACATTACTATCTTCAAATGAAATGACTGAATCCATTGATACTGATGGCAAAGTTTACAGAAAGTAATATTAGTTACAATCATGCTATAAACATTCAATAATTTGCAATTTTAAGAACACTAGTGTACTAATTTGCAAAATTTCAAGAATCACTCAATTGAAATTTTAACATTCTGACAAAATTACACAATCTCAAAGCTAATGCCATACCAGTTTTGGAAAAAGTCTGTTTTCTCAGAGATAAGTGGCAAATGATGTTTTCTAAACTGCAATAAATACGAGCATGTTATGAATCTGAAATAAATTACAATGGTACAGGTGGGAGAGGATGTCTTCTGTCTGTGGAATGACTACCTAATACTGCCTCTGCTTCAACCTGACTTTATACTGTACACGGCATGAGAAACTGGTGCTAAGTTCTAAGTAAAATTAATATTTCCTTATGAGGATACATCAGGTATTATTACCTTCGTGATACTGAAATAATTTACTGTACAGTACTTTCTAAACCTGCAAATGACTGACAATTTCTGATAGCATGTATCTACGAAATTTCTTCGTGCTACCAAATCCAATTATTGCACTACAATAATTAAAGCAGAGTAAATAACCATCCCAAAGATTTGAAGTCATTCATTCCCTTACATCCTATCAATGCACATAAAATGGAAGGTGATTCTGAAAAAACTGTAAATATGATAGAATTGCACTCATGAATCCTAATTATACTTCCTTCCTTGCTTCACTGCAACCCTACACATACTAAAATACATAACTGAGTTAAGAAATCTCTCTTACTTTATAAATTTTGCACAGTGAATTGATTGCAGCTATTGCACACCAGGATCCTGATCAGTAAGAAGGTGAAGCAAATGAGGTATTTGATCAGCAGCATTGTCTTGCAGTTGCTCTCCACATCTTGAAGCTACAACACCAACCATTGCTGCAGCTCTTCGTCGAATATACACCTGGGAGGATAGCCATAGTTCCAATACAGCAAACATATGATGAAAGTTAAAGCAGTACATACCACCATATTTTCAGAAAATTAAAATGAATATAGCTGTTACCCTCAAGTTACTGATATCTAACCATAAAACTGATTTCCTGGATTTTATTTTGTAAAACATGGAAAATGAAAATAATTATTGTACGACAGATCTACAGCATTTTAAGGTTCTATGAACACCCTAAACCTTTGTAATGTTCCTAATCTTTCTTCAGCTATTTGGACACACTTCTTCCTTTTTCTGTTCATCTTGCTGTTCATATTAGGCTGGGATTAGATACAACATCTATATCATTGCCATCATTATCATCTTACTGAGGCTCTAAAATACAGTGAGCCTTTGCAGTCATGGTGCAGCAACTCAGGACAATACTACCTATAACACTTTACTTCAATATAACTATACTACTTACATTATACTTAACAGCACAACTCTTACCTGCTTATGTGCAAGACAGTGAGTAAGAGAACATATGAAAGATGGTGTAAGATCCGGTGTGACAACTGTGGGAAAGGAGGCCAGAGCTGCAGCAACCTGCAGAGCATTTGGTGCAGTTAAGTCCCGTTGAATAGTGTTGACTAGCAATAATGTTAGTTCCGAACCTGGGCCCAAGCTTTGGCTAACATAAAGATATCCTGCAAAAAATAACAAATGTATTTCATAAGGCATTCTACTGGTGTTCTTTTTATGCATAGTAAAAGACTGTTCTGTATAAAAACAGGAATAATAATAATACAAGGTAAGATATTAACATTCTAGTGTGAAAATACAATAATACTCTTATCAATTTGAGACATTTAACATATTCAACATTTAATCCTATCTAGAGAGTGATAAGTTCTTCAATCTTAAAGCAATTTATTTAAACTTATCAAATTAAGATGTCTGTGTACTGTACTTGTGATAAAGAGCATATTTTGTTAAGATTATCATTAATAACTTCATCCGACTTTTTTGGAAACCTGATCTAATATAACTATAATTTTCTTACCTATTTTTTTGTGAAGAACAATAGGGCACTGGGTTAACTTTATAGCGTGTATATGCAGATTAGGAAGATCATACCCTCGCACACTTGCTATCAGTGCTCGGCATAACAAATCAGCAACAACTGCACTACTAATTCCTGGACTGGATAAAACTTTCACCCATTCCCTATTTTCATGTTCAATACACTCCTGTTCTTCCTGGTGGAATGAAAGGTAAAATAGCTTTAAAATTTCCTACTTATTTCCTTTTTAACTTTTAACACTGTTTAACCTAGGTACGTACTATGTATTGCAGTTAAAAATATCCTGTAGGTGGATTATATGCTGCAAATATTATCTAGAATTATATTTATGTTCAATGATGTCAGCATTAACAATGTGGCTTTATCAAACCTGTTTAGAAATTCTTCTTGCACTCTGAAGCTTCTCAACGAAATTAACAAGACCAAATGAGACATTTTTAAGTCCTGAAGGATTTCCGAAAGTCTGTGAGACTGGGTTACTTGAGTTGGTTCCTCCAAGGATGCTGTGAACCAGCCCACTCAGTGTTTTTTCCAAGACACTAGACATCTTCTATTGTGTCTAACCAGAATTTTGTCTTGAAACATTACTGGAAAGGGAAAACAAATTAGTTTAAAACGAGAGAGAAACTTTTTTGTTTCTTAAACACAAATCGTTTACTTATAATCCTCAGGTACAATACACTAATAAGCACCATGCCACTCATTCTCTAAGGAAATCTTCAGGTTATTCCCTCGTGGTAGCATTCTACCCACTGATGAAACCCCTTCTCAAAGCTCATTATACTGCACCATATGTGCACTGAACAGTAATTGCTCTGTTAAAACAATTTAAACTGATAGAAAGCCAGCCTCATCCACTAATACCACACTATCGGTCTTACCTATATTGAGGGATATTCTCTCACATCCACTGTAGCTTGCAACAAAAGCATAAAACCATTTAAGACACTGCTTTAGTTCCCAGGGCATAAGGTAAAATATAAACTGTGCACAACTCTGAGCAGTTTTCTTACTTACAGCATAGGGGCTTGGCTGGATTAGTGTGCTAGCCTGGGAATTTAATATTTCATGAAACAGCAAAACTTCACGAACTGGTAAGTGCATGTTTACATGACTTGAGAAGAAGTTTTATTCTGACTACACTACCACTGAGCAGCAGAGCTTGACTCTCATAGCCTAGGTGACAGCTCATGGGTTTTTCTGTTAGTTTTTAATATGGCTTGGACAAATTTACTTTTCATTTTCATGGGAAACAGTTGGTTTACCTATTAAATCACATCAGTTAAGGTCCACTTAGGTGTACCCACCCAATAAGGGCTCAGCAACCTAGAATGACTTAGGTTAGCTTAGAAAAATCCAGATGGGTATGTATCTTTATACTTTCTTTCTAGTTCTGCCTGATGAGGGGTATCGCAGAGTGGCAGGAGACCCCAACCAGGTAAGGACCCAGTACCTAAGGTATGTTAGGTTAGTAAACATATCTGTAATTACCTGTCTTATAACATCATGGGTAATTCTAAGGAAAAGCTCGGCAAGGAGATATTGTTTATCAATGAAATTTTTTGACAGAAAAATATAGGTAGAAAAGTGTGTAGCTTCCTTTGTAGTACCTAATACAGTACTGGTAAGATAACTTGAAAAATTAATAAAAATATGGAAAACCTACTGTCTTTTGTTTACATTTTCATGCTGAAGCCCATTGACGATTAATGTAAAAACATAAAAAAGAAGGTGGTAAGTTTCCCCACATTATTTTAGTAAATTTTTCTGCGTCACATAGTGTAAAAAACCGCATGGTACAGGGGTGGACCATGTACGATCAATGTGTACAACCCCAAGAAAAGTACATTATAACGCGTCCTGACACCGGAGTAGAGGTCTTTAGCTCCATTTCTCACCAACAACAAGTCGCGACTGATGCCCATCTCCGATGTCAGGACGCGTTATAATGTACTTTTATTGGGGTTGTTCACGCTGATCGTACATGGTCCACCCCTGTACCATGCGGTTTTTTACCCTACACCTTTTCTATGTTTGTACAGTAAGTAAATAAATTCCATTAATGAATAGGGCTAGGTGGGTGGTAGGTAGGTAGTAGGCCTTTGCAAGTACACATAAGTAGCTAGGTACTAGTAGTTAGCCTATACCTACCTTCCCTAAAACTGGTATACCATGTTTTAAAACAATGTATGACCTATATACGAATAACATATTTTTGAGCAACTATTTATTAATACAATTCCTATTTTTCTAACTGGTGTAAATGGCACTCACCACTTGGTGGTCCCCACAGGGGGTCACCCAGAATCGTTGGATAACGGGGAGGGGAGTCTTACTTTTTTATCTTTAACCTCATGCAGTGGATTTTTGTAGATATCCTCGAATTAAAATGACCCCATTTTTCATCATAATAAACTAAATAGACGACTAACAATGGCCAAGACCCAGTGACGTACCCTGGGCTGGGCAGATTTTTAGAAAGTTGGCTTAGCAAGCGCACAATCGGAATCTATCATTTAAAAGTTAAAAGGCAGTGAATATCGTCATATTTCACACTCGCTGCCAAATGTCATATACCTTGTTCGTAGTATCACGAGGGACTAATTGCGTTGCAACTCATTTGCACCTCAGTTGTTAACCTGTCTTCATGTAAACAAATAATCAGTGTTAGCAGCGAACAGACGAAGTTAGCGAACTCAGCGACTGTCTGTAGCTCATAATAGCGATAAAAGCACTAGCTGCTATCTTTGTACATTGCTTTCTACAGGTTATTGACTGATTTTTATTTATAAATGAATTTGTTATGTCAATTCTGCTTACGATGTGTTAACAAATCACTACAAATCTTCATTCAGTCAATTCAAGGCTTTCATATTAACACGCTACTTCTGGTAACATTGGAATAGGAAAATTGTGCGCATTACGCTCTGTTCTTCATGGGATTTAAATTATAACACCATCAACGTTATACTAGAAAACGTATACATAATCCATGCAATCAAATTTATGTAGGTTAATTGAAATCAGCATTTACCTTTTTTCATTCCAAAACAATCCGATAGTTCAACGATGACGGATGCACCTAATTTTTTAGCCTATGAGAATCTGGAATTCATAAATGACGGGTTCTTATTGGTTCCAATCTCCCACCTCCTCCGATGATCAAGAGTGTCGATGACGCGCATAGTGTAGCTTATGCTCAGGTACACATGCAAAGATATCCGAGTCCGTAGAGGAGTTCCTTATTTTGAAAATAGAAATCCACGGAACAGATAAATAAATAGATAAATAAGTAGAGAGAGAGAGAGAGCGATTTAATGTGAATGGACTAACATGATTAAGGTAGAACCTGGCAACGGATGGGACATATACATAAATATTTTCCTTCATACTCAACCCTATCTATTATACGAATTCGAAAGAGTATACCTGGGTGACACTATACACTGATCAAACAGGATATAGGAATAATTTGATGGTAGCATTATATTAAGAAATTTTCCAGAAATAAGTAAAAAATAAATATTTTTTACTTTGTTACGTCTTCCAGATTGAAACCTTGAATCTCAAGTCAACGGGCCCTTTGGGCTTATTCTGTATGAATAGGGGTTATCTTTTCAATAATTATATAAAAAATATTATTTTGATATCAATAAGGATTTTACAGTTCCTCACACCTTTTAGGGAACGGTTCCTACCAGAACAAGTTCCTTGACTCTGCTGATCCTTCGTCTGCACAGCTGAGAGAGTCTCTCTTCTGCCATTATTATTACTCCCACTGAAGTAGACAACATTCGTATGAGAGGACACCATGGCCACGAATAATGAGGCGTAAGCTTTTTTATCTCTCAGCATCACCCGTTTTTGTCGTTGTTAAGTGATAGAGTTGCTGAAATTACTGAGATTCTTGTTGCCGATGTTATGTAAATGCGAGTGACATTCTGTGGATGACGGAAATTTCAAGAAATTCCTCCTACCTTAGTACCTCTGATTTATTTAACAGTTAGCAGTTAGATGTTTTATGACTAGATGATTGGCGTCATTTTTTACTGTTCAGGTGATATATGCCTGGTCTATTTTATAGGTTGATATATAGACTACGCTTTATCTTAGTAGACATAGGGTACCAGCCTTTAGCTACCTACTATATATAGGACCTAGGTAGGTAGGTATAGGCTAGTATTTTGGGTTGTTATACCTACCTAGCCTAGTACCTAGTAGGCTCCTGCAATGAGTACGACTTCAGTGGTCGCGCTGTCATTAGTTTTGTTTATTAAAACATTTTCTTATTCTGTATCTTATCTCCTTGACAGCATAGGAGGAAATGGTATGTTATTAAGGGGAAATTAATATACCTAGTACCTATAAATTGAGTGATGAGTCAAGTGCCAACAGTGATGGTAATTCGTGGATGGATGATTAAGCTGGTAAATGGATGACAAATTCATTTTTTGTAGGCATACTAGATTATTCACTCAACCATTGGCGTATCAAAGTGCCACTCACCTTCTTGTCAGTGGTAGGGAGGACTGCCAAAGCATTGGGGTAATAAATGAACAGTTAATCCAAGCAAGTGAACTTCAGACAGTTGCTTTTTAATGGAAGAAACTAATAGGTATGCCAAGTCGAGAAGGCACAGTATAATCTTAGTGGCATACAATGTTGTTCTTTTCAATGAAATGAGATTGATAATGTGTTGCAGCAAATTTTACTTTAACCATTATCACATTTTACACTTTAATGTCTTTTTCCTATATTTTTTAATGTGTACTTTGAACGTTTTCTGACATTCGTGTGATTCGCAAGTGACCCAACCTGCCATGTATAACCTAACCTAAGCTTGAGTGCCCCCTGTAAGGGGATAGTAAGGTCAGTGACTCACAGTCAGTGTCCTAATAAAGGGACTCGGGAGAGGTGGTCTGCCCTGGGCGGTGATTTATTGACTGCTGTCGGACAGTAAGTCATCTTTGTTCCGACACGGCATACAAACCTTCGGTCCTTTTACAATAGGAAGGTACTAGCGGCAGCTGGATAGGTCGTAAGCTTTCGAACAAGGTGGGGTTCCAGGTAGTTAACTGCTTGTCCGACAGGCGCGCGCGCGCGACTGGGAGGTAAACAAATCACTTTTGCTTTCGGCCTCACAGCGAGTGGACGTGTGTGTTCGACGCTCTCTGCCCGCTTCTCGTCGTCTGCTTTCTTGAGTATATGGTTGTGTTTGTGTATGAAAGAATTCATTGTAAGTACAATCATTTCTCTCTTTTCATATTTTGAAGTGTTATTGATTAATGATGGAATCTCCTCGCCTCGCTACCCCACGGAGACTATGCCCGGGTACCGAAGGGCGTAAATGCGGGAAGTTCCGCTCTTTCCCGGAGATAGACCCTCATATATTGTGTGCTCGGTGTCGGGGGCGCGAATGCACCCGAGCCGAGCCTTGTGATGTTTGCAATAATTGGTCGGAGGCGCAGTGGACTTTGTATGAGGGCAGGAAGAAGCGAAGGCCTGCAAAGGAGTCGTCGGAAAGCTCTCCCGCGACTCCTTTGGTGACGGACACTTCGTCTTCTTTCCTGCCGCCCGCTCAACTCCCACGTATCGCGCCTTCCCCTTCGGGGGGGGTTTCTAGGTCCTTCTCCTCACCTGACTTGTCGAGTGTGGAGGAGGGCGCTAGATACCCTGACGTCGAGTTGTACTCTGGGTCCTCTATCCGTTCGTCTTCGCGCGAACGGGTAGAGGATCCTCCTAATCACCCGACTTTTGCCTCCTCAGGTGCGGTTGCCGCGAAGGATGACCTCGGACAGGTGTGGGCATCGTTGGGGCTGCAGGGCGTGCCGAGTGTCCAGGGCTGCTCTACCATCTCGCTGGCTCCGTGGCGGTCACCCATGCAACAGTTACGACCACCACCACGACCCTTACAACACCCGGCTACGCTTCACCTCCTCACCTGGTGTACACCCCGCACGCGGTCTCTGTAACACCTACCACATCGGTGCAGGGGCCAGTCGCCGTACCTCGGGGGAGTGTGATGCCGCCACCTGGGTTTGCCGTGCTGCCGCGACCGGACTTCGTGTGCCCGAAGAGCTCGCCCCTGGACCTCCCACCAGTACCAAGGATGTCTGTGCCGCTGGTCCGTCCATCTGGACCGCCTGCACAGCCTGCCGTACCTGCCGTACCTGCCCAGCCGCTGTTCACGGACGTGACGTTGATGACCACTGCTGCCGTTCCTGTTCCTGCTCCTGCCGTATCGACTGCCGTTCCTGTGATGCCTGCACCTGCTGACGTTGTTCCTGTTCCTGGCTCCGCTGCTCCCGATGCTGATCTGTTCGGACAGGTGCGTCCGGGCCCTGTTGCTTCGGCAACAGCAGCCCCGGCTCCGCCCTGGATGACAGATTTGACATCGGTCCTGAGGAGGTTGACGAAGAAGAAGAAGAAGAGGAGGAAGGTGTCGTCGTCGT
Organism: Macrobrachium nipponense; assembly: GCF_015104395.2. Taxonomy (NCBI): domain Eukaryota; kingdom Metazoa; phylum Arthropoda; class Malacostraca; order Decapoda; family Palaemonidae; genus Macrobrachium; species Macrobrachium nipponense. Next base: position 1,612,770 of record NC_087212.1, read on the forward strand.
CTTCATCGTCTTCTTCGTCGTCGTCGTCGTCTGCCGCCTCTTCCCCTTCTTCTTCTAAGGCTCCCCCGCCTAAGAAGAAGAAGGTCGCCTCCCCCCCCCCTAAGAAGTCTCCTTCGGGAACTTCTAAGGGCCCGTCTCGCTCTGGTGAGACGGGGGGTTCTTCCGCTGGTCACCCTGCTCCTTCGGGAGCAGGACCCGTCTCTTCTTCCGCAAGGAAGAAGACTACGGGGACCAGAGGAGTGCCGGCTAACACCGGCACTTCCTCACCTGCTGTTAGTGGTTCGGCCACGGCAGCAGGATCCGTCTCGGCCTCTCGTTCGCGAGAGGTACCGAGTGTACGGTCGCCTAACAGCGACCGTGCAGCTAGGAACCAGACCTCTGAGCCAGCTCAGCGTCAGGTTCACGGCACGGAGCGGAAGACTGGTGACAGCCGCTCACACGCGACTCTCACCAACCAGCTCTCGCTCTCGCGGCGAGCAGCTGGCTACCCGGGCGGACGTGACGGTCCATGACCGGCCACGGGCTGAGGCTGGGAAGAGGTCCCCCCGTTCGCCGGCACCAGCCACGGCTGGTACCAGCGACGTGACGCGCCGTGAGGATACGCACCGGTCTCACCGTGACAGTGGAGCTCGCCGGTCGCCTGACCGTCACTCTCACAGAGAGCGATCGGGTACGGCGACCAGCACCAGCTCCTCTGACACACGAGACCGGGGCCGCTGTTCTCGGTCCAGCCGTTCTCCACAGCGAGACGACTCGACTAGGCCTGCAGCTCGATCGCCACCGCGGGTTGGCGATCGCCTGCAGTCTTCCAAGCACACTGGTTCTGCCAGCGAGCGAGGAGGGAGCGTCAGGTCTGCCTCTCCCATACCTTCAACCTCCTCGGGTTACACCGGGAGGGGCGAGGTATTGAGGAGTGATCGTGAGGGGTGCGCCCCTCAGGATCCCACCACGTCGTCATACGTACCAGGCACGGTTCTCGGACCAGCCAGGTCGTACGCACAGGTGGTTGGAGGAGACCGAGAGGGGTCTGTCGACGTGTTCCTCCCCTCGAGGGAGGAGGGTCTCGGGAGATGCTCCTGTTTGAGGGACTGGATGGTCCGACTCCGCAGGACGCAGTTACTCCTGAGATCCAGAGGAACTTTGCCGAGGTTATTGCGCTGATTCGTCAGCACAACGACCTCGGGGAAGGATCGCCGCTCCCACCATCCGAGCCCACGTCCCGGCTCGAGTCGTTCTGGGGCCCGAAGAGGGAACCCAGACCGACGGTGGGTTTGCCGCGTTCTGAGCTTGCAGACTCAGTGCTGGACCAGGTGGAATCGCTTGTCTCCGGACAAGACGGTTCGCTCAAGTCTGGCAGGTCGAGCAAGCTGCTTCCACCTCCTCTGCTGCGACAGCGGCGTTTTTACGTGCATCCGAGGATCCGATGCCGCCCAAACAGGTGAACCCGGAGTTAGCCAGGCTGACTCCGGGTGTGTCTCTGCAGCAGCTCCTGTCCGAGAACCTATGGTTCTCGCAGCAAGAGGCACTCGGCCTGGAATCTACTGCCATGGCAGCTTTCCAGGCCGTCTCCTGGTTAGATCTGTGTCCCCTCACAGTATCTAAGGTCGCAGCCAACTCCGGGGGAATTTCTCCCGAAGATGACTCGGCCTTTAGGAGACTTTGCCAGTCTGGAGGAAGAGCCATCTCCTTCCTTGCCCACCAGACGGTGAACCTGTGGGCCAACCTGGTTCTCCGACGAAGGGACGCTGTCCTGACTCGGGTTTCCAGGGCGGCGGGCGTGAAGCGCTTTGGGTCTTCGCAACGGACCTCTACGGAGTTCCACATCTCTCTTCCCAGGAGAGATGGTGGACGCTGCGTGGACAGACGGCGCACTGACGACAGTGACCGTCTGGTTCACCAGGCAGTCTCGAAGGCTTCTGGGCAGCCTCGGACTGCGGCCAAGTCTAAGAACTCGGCTAGCGCTTCCTCGGTGGCTAAGACGGTAGCTGCGTCGAAGCCCCGGGGAAAGACTCTGTCTTCTTCGACTTCTACTAAGGGGGAGCCGTAACCAGCCCTCCTCCCAGCCCTCCTCCTCCCCGTGGGAAGGCTCTGGGAAGAAGTCGAAGAAAGGGGGGAAACGCTAGGGACGGCGTTCCCCCTCACCTGCTGCCGGAAGTGGGGGGGTGCCTGGCCAGCCATTGGGCAACTTGGCAGCGCTACGGCGCCGAGACCTGGATTGTAGATGTCCTTCGGGAGGGATATCTATTACCCTTCGAATCTCGGCCACCCCTCACCTCCAACCCGGTCCAACAGCAGTCGTACGTTCCAGGGTCATCGAAGGACGTAGCATTGAGACAGGAGATCAAGACCATGCTGAGCAAGAGAGCTGTAGAAATCGTCACGGATCAGTCACCAGGCTTTTACAGTCGACTCTTCCTGGTGGAAAGTCTACGGGAGCTGGCGCCCGGTGATAGATCTCTCTCCTTTGAACCGGTTTGTTCGCCAGACCCGGTTCACGATGGAGACGGCAACGTTCAGTGCTCGACTCCATCAGGGAGAACGATTTCATGCTTTCAGTCAGGGACTTGAAGGATGCGTATTTCCAAATACCCATTCATCAGTCCTCCAGAAAGTACCTCCGCTTCATCCTCGACGGGACGGTGTACCAGTTCAGGGCACTTTGTTTCGGTCTTTCAACCGCCCCACAGGTGTTCACGCGAGTGTTCACTCTGGTGTCTGCTTGGGCCCATTCGCACGGGATACGTCTGATGAGGTATCTCGACGATTGGTTAGTCCTGGCGAGCTCCCGCTCGCAGTTGCTACAGGACAGGGATCGACTGCTCGAGTTCTGTCGCGATCTGGGGATCGTTGTGAACTTCGAAAAGTCCGATCTCGAGCCCAAGCAGAGGATGAAGTACCTGGGTATGCTGATCGACACGGTAGCAGGGCGAGTCTTCCCCGCAGACTCGCTGGATCAGCAGATTCAGGGAGGCAGCCAACCAGTTCCTGTCTCGGCAGGAACAGGTAGCTCCAGCGATGGCAAGTCGTGATCGGACACCTGTCGTCACTCGAGAAGTTAGTCCCTCACGGGCGTCTTCACCTGCGGTCTCTTCAGTGGAGACTAAAGGAGAAGTTGGTCACAGGCGACGGATCCCCAAGCTTTCCAGTGTCACTGACACCGAGGTGAGGCAGGACCTAGCCTGGTGGCTGGACGACAGGAACCTCTTAAGAGGAGTGCCTCTGCGCACTCCCCCCCCGACATGCAGCTGTTTCTCAGACGCATCGACCGAGGGATGGGGCGCACACCTGGAGGAGTTGCTGACTTCAGGAGTGTGGGACGAGAACGACAAGCACCTTCACATCAATGTACTGGAACTCAAGGCAGCGTTCCTCGCTCTCCAAGAGTTCCAGGACCGCTTGATGGGACACTCAGTGGTGTTGATGTGCGACAACACCACGGTAGTGGCCTACGTCAACAAACAGGGGGGGCCTAGTGTCTCTCCCGTTGTACCAGTTGACTCGGCAGTGCACGAGTGGGCCGAGGCACACTCAATAGAGCTGTCGGCACGCTACATTCCAGGGAAGAGGAATGTAGTAGCAGACACGCTCAGCCGTCGGGATCAGGTGATAGGGACGAGTGGTCTCTCACCAGGACGTGGCGGAAAGGCTCTTCGACCTGTGGGGGCGACCAGTCGTGGATCTGTTCGCCACCCGGCACAACAGGAAGCTCCAGGTGTTCTTCTCGGCCGTGCCGGACCCATGGGCAGCTGCAGAGGACGCTCTCCAACACCCGTGGGACAACCTCTTCGTCTATGCCTTTCCCCCGTTCAGCCTGATTCGCAAGGTGATCAGTCGAGCACTGGTCATCACCCGAATCTCAGGATGATCCTGGTGGCTCCCAAATGGCCACAGGCCATTTGGTATCCGGACCTGCTGGCTCTTCTCGCAGGAGAACCGAGAGAGATTCCCCCTTGGCACAACCTTCTCGCCCAGCCACACGTCGAGCGGTACCACCGAGCAGTCCAGTCCTACGTCGTTCACGGCTGGCTGTTATCCACCATCTCTTGCGAACGAGAGGCTTTTCTCGTAGCGCAGCAACAGAGATGGCTGGAAACGTCCGTCAGTCCTCTGCAGCTGTGTACCAGGGAAGTGGGCCGTCTTCTGTGGTTGGTGTCGTAGACGGGGTCTATTCCTCTCAGAGCCACTCTTCAGCAGGTAGCGGATTTCCTCGTTTTTCTTCGCCGAGAGAAGCTCCTCTCAGTCCCCACAGTCAAAGGATACAGAGCCGCCCTGGCTCTCGTCCTGAAACTGAGGGGATTGGACATCTCGAACTCGTTCGAGATCTCCTTGCTTATGAGGAGCTTCGAAAGGTCTTGCCCACCCAGGGAACTCAGGCCCCCTGCTTGTGGGATGTGACTCTCGTCCTTAGGAGTTTGACTCGAACGCCGTTCGAGCCACTCCGAGGAGTCGTCAGACAGGGATCTGACCCTCAAGACCCTCTTCTTGCTGGCCCTGGCATCGGCGAAGAGAGTAGGGGAACTTCATGGTCTTTCCTATGATGTACGACACTCCAAGGGGATGGGGATCTGTGACGCTCGATTTCGTCCCGAACTTCGTTGCGAAGACTCAGAAACCGTCGGTCCCTGACGACAGGTTCGAGTCCTTCACGATTCCCTCCCTAATGGACTTCACCGATAATGATGCGGATGAGATGCTGCTTTGTCCTGTGAGGGCGCTACGGCGCTATCTGAAGAAAACTCGACACCTCAGGTCCTGAGTGTCGACGCCTCTTCGTTAGCACCGGGTAACCAAGAAAGAAGTATCCAAGAACACTCTTTCATTCTGGCTGCGTGAGGTCATCAGCGGTGGAGGGCGTATGAGGATGATGGTAGTGACGACTACCGTACGTCCCTCCGAGAGCTCACGAAGTCAGAAGTATTGGCCCCTCGTTGGCGTTTTCGTAAGAACTTCTCCGTGGCGCAGGTCCTGAAGGCAGGGGTCTGGTCTAACCAGACTACCTTTACGTCCTTCTACCTTCGGGATATTGCCCACAGGTCCTTGGATACCTTTTCCTTGGGACCCGTGGTGGCTGCTCAACAAGTTGTGTAGCTAACCCAGACCCTCGCAGGCTGAAACAGCATCGAGTCCTGGTGTGACTGTGTGGATGGATGTGTGAGTGAGTGAGTGACTGGCTCCCTCTTCCCATCTTTTCCTCCTCCTCTACCTGTGGGCAGAGGGCCACGGTCGTCACTACGCGGATGATGACGAGATGCAGGTGAGCTATATGACAGAGCCCCATCCTATCCCTTTCACTAGGGATAGGAGCAAAGTATCCACCACTTCCTCCTACAAGGGGGGGGAAGTGGACTGCCTACAAGAGTCAAACCCATGACTTTATATTTGCTCCTGTACAGGAACAAGTTCTTACATTGCTGGTACGAAGAGATACGCTTGCCTCTCTCTTAGTACTCGGTCCAGAGGTCTGACCATTGATCCTGCGGTGCACACCCCGATCAATCGGACAGAGGCTTGGATCCCTCCCTCGCTCTTACGACCAGGGAGGCTTCCAAGGTTGGGCGAACACCAGTCTGTTCACAAAAGACTCAGATTCCTCCCACCAAGAATGAGTCTTTCCTATTGTAAAAGGACCGAAGGTTTGTATGCCGTGTCGGAACAAATGACAATTTGTCCAAAATTGCATTTTTTCCTAACTATACAAACCTGAGGTCCTTTTACACATAGCCCCACCTCATGCCACCCCTCACTCTGCAGTTTTTGCTTGGGCCAAAAGCAAAAGTGATTTGTTTACCTCCCAGTCGCGCGCGCGCGCCTGTCGGACAAGCAGTTAACTACCGAACCCCTTGTTCGAAAGCTTACGACCTATCCAGCTGCCGCTAGTACCTTCCTATTGTAAAAGGACCTCAGGTTTGTATAGTTAGGAAAAATGCAATTGTTCCGATACGTAATACAAACCCTCGGTCCTTTAACAATAGGAAGTAGCTAGCGGCAGCTGGAACGGTCGTAAGCTTCGAACAAGGGGAGAACGGTAGTTAACTGCTTGTCCGACAGTCGCGCGCCGCGCGACTGGGAGGTAAACAAATCACTTTTGCTTTCGGCCGCGGGTGTGAAGGACTTGTTCGTCATCGCTCTCTGCCCGCTTTCATCGTCGTATGCTTTGTTTATATTGTGTTTTCTCTAACTATGGTTTGTTTGACTTGAAAATGAAACTGTAAGTACACTGTTTTCATTTTCATTACTTAATTATGAACCCTTGAATTATGTCTCGGTGCCGAGGGCGGGCGCGCTCGCGCCGAGTCATGTATTTGGGCGAAGGGTGTAATTGAAAAATGTAAGTACTTTTTTCATTATATTTTTGCCCTGTGCGTTCGTTACCGAGAGTGTGATTGCGCTCGGCACGAACTTTTTTAATTTTGTATAAATAGAATGCAATGAAAGTGGATTCGCAATTGCAATATTCTTTTCATTTTCATTTATTGATTGCATGAAATTTAATCTGGATCAATTTTCGTTCTTACCCGGAATTGATCCTTACGATTTTTATGTGAAATGAAATCGCAAGTGCAGTATTCTGTTTCATTTTCATATATATTTTATGATAGCATCATATTATTGGATCAAGTTTCCGTTCTTACCCGGGAATTGATCTTTTCTCCTTTAAGTTCTATGAAGTGAATCGCAAGGGCAGTATTCTGTTTCATTTTCATATTACTTTTCACTGCTGTGCGGGGGTGGGGGGAAGCGAGGTCTGCCAGGAAGTCGTCGGAAAGCTCTCCCGCGACTCCCTTGGTAGCCGATTCTTCGTCTTCCTTCCTGCCCCCCGCTCAGCTTCTTCATTGTATTTTGTATTTGGGGTCTTCCTTGCGTTCGGGGTGGGGCATGTCTTCCCCCCGTGCGTGAGGGAACCCCTCTTACTAATCTATCTATGTTACCGCAGGTGCTACATCCGTGGGAGACGACCTTGGATGTAGATGTAGATCCTCACGAGGTTTGTACTCGTTGTCGGGGGCGAGAGTGCTCCCGCAACGAGCCCTGTGTAACGTGTATGCATTCGTCAGAGGCGCAGTGGGTGCTGTACGAGGACACAAGAAGTCATCGGAAAGTCCAGTGACTCCTTTGGTAACGGACGTCCAGTTGTACTCGGGGTCTTCCGTCCGCTCTGGGTGGGGTTCTCTCCCCCCAGGCGCGAGGAAGCCCCTCTAACTAACCCGACTGTTGCTTCCGCAGGTTTGCCATCAGCGAGGACGACCTGGAACAGGTGTGGGAGTCGCTGGACTGCAGGGGTTGATTTTCAGCGGTTGGCGGGGTCGGCAGTGGTCACTCATGATACGGTAACCACTACAACAACCACAATCTCGACACCAGCATATGAGATGTCACCGCACCTGGTGTACACACCACATGTCATGTCGGTAACACCCACGGCTGCAATCCAGAACCAATTCCTGCCGTGCCAATCAGGACGGTGCCACCGCCACCTGGGTTCTTTGTATTGCCGACCCCGGACTGCCGCTGCCCAAAGAGTACCCCCCTGGACCTGCCGCCAGTGCCGAGGATGACGTAGCTGCCGACAGGACGCCCTGTCTCTCCTGTGGTACCTGCCGTGCCTGCCGTACCTGTTGCTGTCCCAGCCGCTCATTCCTTTCCTTTCAGATCAGGTGCCTGCTGCTCATTCACTTTCAGATGTTCCTGCTGTTCCTGGACCTGTTCCTGTTGTTCCTGCTGTTGGTGATGCTGTCACAGTCTCAGGTCTTTCCGGACAGGTGCAGTCTGGGCCCTGTTGCTTCGGCAACTGCCCCGGCTCCCTCCTGGATGGAAGACCTGACGTCTGTCCTGCGGAGCCTGGCGAAGAAGAAGAGGAAGAGGAAGAAGGTGTCGTCGTCGTCTTCGTCGTCTTCTTCGTCGTCCGCTGCCTCTCCCTTCCCCTTCGACTTCTAAGGCCAAACAGCCGAAGAAGAAGGAGGTTGCCTCCTTCCCCCCTAAGAAGACTCCTTCGGGATCTTCCTAAGGGCCCCGGCTCGCTCAGGCGAGCTGGGGAGCTCTTCTGCTGGTCCTCCTGTTCCTTCGGGAACGGGGCCCGTCGCTTCTTCTGCAACGGGGGGGAAAGAAGAAGTCGACGGGGACCAGAGGGCACCAGCCTCGGCTGGTGCATCCTCACCTGGTGCTAGCGGGTCTGCCGCTAAACCAGGTTCCGTCTCGCCGCTTCTCGTTCGCGAGAAGCACCGAGTGGACGTCTTCCAAGAAGACCGTCCAGCCAAAGTTTTGACGCCCGAGCTCGCTCGCCGTCAAGACAGCGGCGCGGAGCAGAAGACTGGCAAGAGTCGTGCACACAACTCTCGCCAGGCCAGTGGACGCTCTCGCAGCGATCAACTGGCTGCTCGGGCTAACGTGACGGGTTCGCTGATCAGCCACGGGTTGAGGCGAGGAAGGAGTCCCCGCGGCCGCCGGTACCAGCCACGGCTGGTACCAGCGACTTGACGCGCCGAGAGGGACGCTGGCCGGTCTCGACGCGACACAGAGCCTAGCAGGTCACCCGTCCGCCGCTCCCGTATGGGGCCGGGCGGAGGACGGTGACCAGCGGCAGCTCGCCTGACGCTAGAGATCGGTCTCGACGTTCTCAGCCGAGCCAATCGCCCCAGGCGAGCGTAAGGCTAGGCCTGCTGCTCGACCGTCACCGCGGTTGACGATCAGCAGCAGCCCTCCACGCACGCTGGTCCCTGCCAGAGGCGAGGGGGGAGAACGTCAGGTCTGCCTCTCCCATAACGGGTTGAGGCGAGGAAAGGGTCCCCCGCGGCCGTCGGTACCAGCCACGGCTGGTACCAGCGGCTCGACGCGCCGAGAGGACGCTCGCCGGTCTCACCGTGACAGCGAGCCTAGCAGGTCACCTGACGCCGCTCCCATCGGGACCGGGCGGAGACGGTAAACCAGCAACAGCTCGCCTGACGCTAGAGATCAGCGTCGACGTTCTCAGCCAAGCCTCTCGCCTCAGGCGAGCGGCAAGGCTAGGCATGCTGCTCGATCGCCACCGCGGGTGACGATCAGCAGCAGCCCTCCAAGCACGCTGGTCCTGCCAGCGAGCTAGGTGGGAGCGTCAGGTCTGCCCTCTCCTGTACCTTCAACCTCCTCGGGCTACTCCGGGAGGAGCGAGGTACCTATGAGTGATCGCGAGAGGTGCGCCGCTCGCGGACCCCGCTATGACGCCGTATGGACCAGGCACGTTCTAGGACCGACCAGGACATACGCGCAATTAGCTGGAGGCGACCGTCAGGGGTCTGCCGCTCTTCCTCCTTCTGAAGGAGGAGTATCTAGGGATCTATTCTTGTTGGAGGGACTGGACGGTCCTACTCCGCAAGACGCGGTTACTCCCGAGATACAGAGGAATTTGCAATAGTCATTAAGCTGATTCGTCAGCATAATGACCCCCTGCGAAGGATTGCCGCTCCCACCAGCAGAGCCCACGTCTCTGCTCGAGTCGTTTTGGGGCCCGAGAGGGAACCCACCCAAACCGACGGTGGGTCTGCCGCGATCGGAGCTTGCCGATTCTGTCTCGAACCAGTGTCTCTCGTCTCCGACAAGAAGGCTCTCTCAGTTTTCTGGCCGGTCGATCAAGCTACTTCCACCTCCTCTACTGCGACAGCGGCGTTTTTCTACGTGTCTTCGGACACCGTATTTAAATACTCCTTCGGTTCCTCCTGAGAGGTTTCGACCTCGACGAGGACTGGAATGAGTCGGAGGACGGTTCGGCTCTCTCCTGTCAGGTGTCGATCAGCCCCACCCAGACGACGTTCACAGTGGCGGCAGACCCTTACCTACAGTGAGAGTTCGTAACCCTCCGCGGGAAAACGTTTTCTCCTGACGATACGTTTTCCCAGACTCTGAGAGGCCATCGCCGCAAGGCGATGGCTGCTCCTACTCTTCTCCAACTGCTAGTTCCACTGGAAGCGAGCGAGTATCCAATTCCTTCCCCATTCCCTCTCTCCTTACGGCTACGAGGAAAGGGGAAGGATCCTACAGAGATTTTCTTTGTAGGATCCCACGTTCTTGGACTGCGCTATACCGGGGGGACCTTCTGGGTCCTACCTGACGTAAGCCCCGGTCGTTGAGGAGGAATCCTGCTCCATTCTCGATTTCTACGGGAATCGAGAGGACCACCAGCCGATATCGTTTGACGAATTCGGTGGGGGTTTCGCAGACTGCTTAGAATTCTACGGAATTTCTAGCGCATTCAGAGTGTTCGAGTTTTTTACGATCTTCAAACACTTACGCGAGACCACGGTCCAAAAGTGAGCGAGACGAGAATCCCGATATGTTACACGATAATCGGGAACCTCGCCTATGCTCGAATTCCTGGAATTTCTAGCATTGTGAAGAAGACTGCTGCTGAAGAAACTGATCTCACAGTAGGCGACCAACCTGGAATAGAGGAGTCGGACGGGAATATCCAGTTTGGCTTGAAACTATCGTCTTAGTATTCTGTTCACCATTGAAGCTTTCCTTCGAGGAAGACTTCTCCTTCACTCTCTTTGATAGAGAACGAAGGTGGTCGATCTCCAATCCTTATTTTGTTTTCTTGAAGGAAAGAATTTAGGATGGAGATCGTTGTTCAGGAATCCTACAAATATACTACTTATATTAACCTCGCGACATGATTCTGCTAAGCAGTTGAATTGTCCGAACAGGGGTAGGCGCATATCCTAGTTATTCTACGGATTGCGACTTAGACGAGAAGTATTCTAATTGAACTGCAACTCGGGGTTGCCTGCAACCTCCCAGGAGTTTTCAGTTTCAATTTTATATACTTATGGTTTTGTCACGACAACACCATTTCAACTTTTATATTTACCGAAATTCGTTTCGCCTAAATATAAATTGCCCGAGCATATCTTTTATGCTCGTAGTTCTAGCCGAACGCATTCCTTCGTGGAATAATGGATTACCTGGCAACTCAGGATGACGAGTCAGCAGGCTCAACCACTGCGTATTGAACTGCCCGATAGCAGCTCAGTATCAGCTGGGCCTCCGAGATTCACGGTCATGTATGTCTCTCTCTCCCCTGCTTGATTGACTACCGAACCGTATCTCTGCCTAACAATCATGGACTTAGGTCTCTGATTAACGGGGATTCTCGCAATAATGAAGGACCATCTACTGCGGTGACGCTAGATTCCATCGCCTTCGACATTGCGAGAATTTTCAACAGAGATATCTCTTGGACTCTTTCATCTTTCTGTTTACCGCACGGTAACAGAAGTCTGTACAAGTCTCCCCGTTGCATCGCACTGCGATAATGCGAATGATTTTGCAGACATCTGAGTTTGTCTTCAAAATATCTCGGATTCGTAGGTGTACAATTGTTCATTGTTCAACCCGAATTACAAGATGTGTCAGAAGACATCGCCTACTCTCCGACCTGACAGCTCTACCTCCAAATGTTCAGCCCATGAGAAGCAGTTCTTCAGGCGGCTTTCACCTGTGTTTTCATTACCGAAGAACGCCCCGCTTTCATTGCAACTACGACTTCTCACCGGACAGCAATGAAATAGCGGTTAGCGTTTTCAGTCAGTTTGTAAGCACAGGTTATGAATCTTGAGATCCTTCTCTCGATTCATATGTGAAGACGTAGGTTTGCATTCAATATCTACCTTCGTCTTCAA
>NC_087212.1:1624920-1703698 GCF_015104395.2 Macrobrachium nipponense
GCGCGCTTAGAAACCAGGAACAGCAACGGGTTTAAAGTGCAATGTGGAGTGAACTGAGACCAAAATGTGTATAATAACAATCAAATAAGCATGTGGAGTTTCAGTTGTGATGGCAGTAAGGATAAAAACCGCCGATTACAAGGTAAGAATGAATTCAGTTCCAACCATAACCCCGGGAATAACAAGTTTCATACTTTCACTAATATAGGCAACAAAATGTTGTTTTATTGTGCTGATTACAACTGCAATCTTGAGTAAGATCAATAAACGTTACATACATACGCTAACATTGTTCAAATGAGTGCTGGGAAGGCTGGGGAAAGATGGTGGCCGTCACTGATGAGAACCGTCCATGAAAAACGTAGCCGCCATATTGGATTTCAAAACTGCCTTGAAAACATATTTTACGAAGAGCTCACATGCTTATTTTAGTTCGTATGGGGCTTTCATATATCACAATATGTTGACGAAACTTCAGTCTTTTAAATGGTATGCTTAGAGTTGCAATTGTATTCATGTTTCACCAATTAAATATCGAGTGAATAAGACCCGTCTACCGTGATGAGGGTTGGCCTGTTGTGATGTTTCCCCCTACTTACTTCGAAAGGAGAGTAGAGGTCTTTAGCTCCTTCTCTCACCAACAACAACTCATGACTGATGACCATCTCCGTGTCAGGACGCGTTAAAAGTACTTTTTCGGAGGGTGGCCAGCCGTGATAGTCGGTGAGTTGGGCCAGTCCACGCGGTGTTTTACCCTACTTACTTCGAAAGGAGAGTAGAGGTATTGTGCTCCTGTTACCACCACCATCAACTCATGGCTGATGACCATCTCCGGTGTCAGGACGTGTTAAAGTACTTTTTCGGAGTGTGGCCAAAACCTCGGTAGTCGGTGAGTTGGCCAGTCCACTCGGTTGTTTACCCTATTTGTCCAATAAAAAGTGTGTACAATATTAGAGAAAAACAACATAAATGGGGGAAAAATAAAAGAAAAAAACATACAAAATGGAAAAATAAGAGAATACGACATAAAATAGCTAGGTAGAACACAATCGTAAATGGGTACTCACAGTGGCGTAATCTTCAGCTCGTCGCTCTCCTCGTCAGGAACGTTTAGGCCAATAATATGTAAGGTGGCCATGGTCCTTCTTGGGTTTTAGACGCTTTAAATATTCCCTATTGCGTTTTTGTATAGCATCGAACTTTTGTATGGGTTAATTAAATAATGTCCGAACGTGTTTTCTTTTGTAGCGGCACTTTGTTTACAATCTAAAATTCCACTTCTTGGAATAAGCGCCGCTCTCTTCTTTATACACCTTTCATGGCAGAAATTACCTTTGCTGTGCTGATTCATTCATTTCGCTTATATTATATTAATATTATTTTAATATATATAATTGTTGTTGTTTATATTTAAACAAATGCTTGTGCAGCAAATGCAATCACTTGTCTACCATTGCATATGACTGACTCCAGTTGTGTATACTTCTATAGCTCTCCTCTCTATAGAGTATTTACAAGAATCTAAAAAGCAGCAGTAATCATTATCAATTTTATTTCTACTTTTATATTTCATAACATGATGTTTGAAAAATATATAACATTCATGGTTCTATGATAACATTCTTATGCATTTCATTCTATGCTTTCTATTTCTTAGTATTGCATTCTCATCGAGGTAAGTATTTATCAAATAACATAAATGAGTAGTCGTAGAAAAGAGATATTCGAAATATATAATAATATAAAAAAATTGGCATTTGAAAAGTAGCAACAATTTCCTATTAGTTTTATTTTCATCTTTCAATCTTACAATATTGCAGTCTCTTGAGGTAAATATTTACCGAGTGTAAAAATGTATGTACCTAGAGCCAATAGGATAAGGTAACCAAAGATGATATTTTGGCATAAATATAATATTTTAAAAAATAACATTGATCTTATTCATTGTTAATTTGTTTATCAATCTCATAATATTAGATTTTTAAGTGGTAGTTATTTACCAAATACCCTAACCTAATTTCCTCAGACTTTATTCTAGGTGCTTCAGTGATAGCCCAGGGTACGTTCAAGGTAACAACAAAATGTCTCTCGTCGGAAAGCTCGTCAGCTCCGTCATGGCCAAACTTCCAGTCGGCCCAAAACATTTACAGATGGTGCAGGCTTGGTGAGTTTGAATAAATATTTAGAATTTTTGTGACGTATAAAAATGTAGATTTTATCGCCAGAGAGAGAAAAAATTTTGGCCCTCGAGAGAGATTTCGTCATTGCTATGGAGGGCAAGACCGGAGATCAGCTGATCTAGTTAATTGCTTACCTAAGATTGCAATATACTAAATCTACAAACGCAGATTCCAGCTCAATTGGAACGATCTTATTTTGAAAGGGATTTTATTTATGTAGGTATGAAATTTATACTAAACTGGTAGCATACCTACCTATCAATAGTAATTCCAATGGCGAAGTTAGCCTATTCTACCCAAATGCAATTGTCAAAACGCAAATACCTAGGTAGTTACCTACTACCTAGTACCTAGGTCTGGTAGTAGGTAGCTAGTAGCAACTCCTTTTTATGTTTAACTGAAATATATACATACCAATTGTAACATCAAATTTTATCACTATTTTTTAAAACGAAACGAAAAGTGCTTCGTCCACTACCTAGGTAGGTACCTAGGTACTAGGTAGTAGGTTAGTAGCCTATCAGCCCCCCAAGGCCACTGGCCAAGTGTGATCTTAGGTTTCTATAGGTATAGCCCTATTACTAGTACTATTAACCATATTGGAATGATATTAAGATTAAGGTCAGTAAAATGGAATGAATAGTATAGTAGTACCTACTATAATTCAGTGTGAAGCAGGGATGCAAAGAGCAAACATGCTTGACACTAGGGTAAATAACTGAGCGATAACATAGTGGCCACCTCTTCTGGAATGTGGCCACCTTTCCAAAAAAGTACTTGAATCCAGTTACAAGCATCAATTAAGAGTTGTGGCCCATCCAGACAACACACTAAGACCTCTACTCTTGTCTTGAAGTGAGAGTAAAGGCATAATTTCTGATTAAACAGTGGTTTAATGAAGATCTAGCCATGCGCAGTGCTAACCTGCCACCATGATGCTCTCAAAATTTTTGCTTAAAAACACCTTAATGCAGATGTTTGACGCCATCTAAATGTTTACAGAGTCACTTGAGTAAACGGACTGCCCATTTCCCATGCTAAATCCACAAAACATTTATACTCATAGATGCTGGTACAGTTTTATCGGATTTGAACTTGAAAAGTGAACAACAAAAGGTCTCAAGGACTTCAGAGGTATTGTGCCACATGTCCTCTCATTTTTTCCTTCCTACATCCTGCTCATTTTCCTTTTGGCTTGCTATGGGTCATGTCGTGCTTTAAGGTTATAAAATAAGCCAGTAATTCTAGGCAATAACTCCGCAAGGACGGCAAGGAACGTTCCTGTGAATACAAAAGCCACTAGGGATTGCTTAATAAGCAACCCAGATAGTATCGGAAAATGATATTGTTATGATACAATAAAGTTTTATACATACTTACCTGGCAGATATATACTTAGGTATTTGACTCCGTCGTCCGACAGAAATTCGAATTTCGCGCACACGCTACCTGTAGGTCAGGTGATCTACTTACCTGCCGCTGGGTGGCAGGACTAGGAACCATCCCCATGTTCTATCATATTTTTTCTATACCGCCTGTCTCCTGAGAGGAGGTAGGGGGGTATAATTTTGTATATATCTGCCAGGTAAGTATGTATAAAACTTTATTGTATCATAACAATATCATTTTTATACATTTAACTTACCTGTCAGATATATACTTAGCTGATTCACACCATTGGAGGTGGGAAAGAGACAGCTAAATATAGAATCAAACAGGAATCACAACTATCGTTGTAGGTAATAAATAAATAAAACCTTGGTTCCTACCTGTTTAGACTGAAGACTTCATGAATACAATCCAGGAGTCTAGACAGTCTCAAGAGCCTCAGCGAGATATTGATCTATGGCTAAGAGTTCTTGTGGTTCTGCCAAAGGGGTCTTACCCGCTTACTTGGTAGATCCTGGAAGGACTACGTCAATGGGTGCTTATCCACTTACTTGACAAGACCTTATACAAGGAGCACAACATCGATCCCGATCACCTCAACCTATCCATGTTAGTTCTAAGATTGCAAGAAGTTATCCCCTAACCTCTTGCAAACGACCACAAACTCGAAACACAAACATTCGTACAGTAAAGTACAAACAATAATAAAAATAAAATTTAAAAAAAAATGTTTGTTCCGATACGTAATACAAACCCTCGTCCTTTAACAATAGGAAGGTAACTAGCGGCAGCTGGGACGGTCGTAAGCTTCGAACAAGGGGAGAACGGTAGTTAACTGCTTGTCCGATCGTGCGCGCGCCCGCCGCGCCCCGAGAGGTGAAGAATCACTTTTGCTTTCGGCGCGGGTGTGAAGGACGTGTTCGTCATCGCTCTCTGCCCGCTTCATCGTCGTATGCTTTGTTTATATTGTGTTTTCTACTAATGGTTTGGTTTGAATCCTTGAAATGAAACTGTAAGTACACTGTTTTCATTTTCATTACTTAATTATGAATCAACATGGTAGCTATCGCCGTAGAGACGGCGATTTCCGCTCTTTTCATGAATTGAACCCTTGAATTATGTCTCGGTGCCGAGGGCGGGCGCACTCGCGCCGAGTCATGTATTTTGGGCGAAAGTGTGTAATTGAAAGATGTAAGTACTCTTTTTTTCATTATATTTTTGCCCTGTGCGTTCGTTGCCGAGAGCTTGATTGCGCTCGGCAAGAGCCTCTTATTTTGTATGAATAGAATGCAATGAAAGTGGATTCGCAATGCAGTTTTCTTTTCATTTTCATTTATTAATTGCATCAAATTTAATTTTGGATCAATTTCCGCTCTTACCCGGGAATTATCTTTACGATTTATTGCTGTGAAAGTGAAAATAGCAAGTGCAGTATTGTTCATTGTTTCATATATTTATGATAGCATCATATTTTTATGGATCAAGTTTCCGCTCTTACCGGGAATTGATTTTTCCCTCTTTAAGTTCTATGAAGTGAATCGCAAGTGCAGTATTCTGTTTCATTTTCATATTACTTTTCACTGCTGTGCGGGGTAGGGGAAGCGAAGGTCTGCCAGGAAGTCGTCGGAAAAGCTCTCCCGCGACTCCCTTGGTATCCGATTCTTCGTCTTCTTTCCTGCCCCCCCGCTCAGCTTCCTCGTATTTGTTTTTGGGGTCTTCCTTCCGTTCGGGGTGGGGGCATGTCTCCCCCCCCCCGTGCGTGAGGGAACCCCTCTTACTAATCTGTCTATGCTACCGCAGGTGCTACAGCCGTGGGAGACGACCTTGGACAGGTATGGACCACTGCGGCTGCAGGGCGTGCCTAGCATCCACGATCTGCTGCAGAGTCTAGCGAGGTCTGGGGCGGTGACCTTGGAGTGGTCTCCACTACAACCTTCACGGCCGCTTATGCTGCTTCCCCCCGCTGGTCTACACTCCCCATGCTGTGTCGGTGACGCCGTCTGCCGCTTCTAGGGCGGTCGCCGCCGTACCGAGGAGGGGTATGCCGCCGCCGCCTGTGTTTTCTTCGTGTTGCCTGCCCCAGACTTCCGCTGTTCCAGCAGCTCGCCCCTGGACCGGCCGCCAGTACCACGCTGGCTGCGATGATTCTACGAGGCGATGGCTGGGCCTGCCGTACCTGTCGCTGATGTGGTTCCCGCTACTGGCTTTGGCGGTCCCTTCTGTTGTTTTACCGCTGCCGCTGTTCCTGGCCGCTCCTGAGCTGGTTGCTGTTCCTGTCGCTCCTGGTTCCTGCCGCCTGTCCATGCTGGTCCTGCCCATGGCTGTGTCTTCCCCAGTCCCAGGTCCTTCCGGACAGGTGCAGTCGGGCCGTGTTGCTTCGGCAATAGGCCCGACTCCGGCCTGGATGGAGGACCTGACGACTGTCTGCGTGAGCTGACGAAGAAGAGGAAGGTGTCATCTTCGTCTGTTGCTGCCTCTTCCCCTTCGACTTCTAAGGCCCATAAGCCGAAGAAGAAGAAGGCTGCCTCCCCCCCCTAAGAAGTCTCCTTCGGGAACTTCTAAGGGCCCGTCCCACCTCGGTGGGACGGGGGGGTCCTTCTGCTGGTCCTCCTGCTCCTTCGGGAGAGCTGGGGGGCCCGTCTCCCCTTCCGTAAGGAAGAGATAGACGGGGACCAGAGGAGTATCGGTTAGCTCTGGTACTTCCTCGCCTGGTGCTAGCGGCGATGCCGCTACGCCAGGTTCCGGCTCGGTCTCTCGTTCGCGGGAGATCCGAGTGTACGCTCTCCCTCGGGAGACCGTGCAGCCAAAGTTTCGGCGCCAGAGTTTCGCTCGGCGCCAAGACCACGGCACGGAGCAGAAGGCTGGCGAGAACCGCTCAGGTGACTCTCGCCAGGCCAGCGGCCGCTCTCGCAGCGACCAGCTGGTAACCGGGTTTTGTTGTTACCCCCTAAGAAGACTCCTTCGGGAACTTCGAAGGGCTCGTCACATTCCGGTGTGACGGGGGGGTTCTTCTGCTGGTCCTCCTGTTCCTTCGGGAACGGGGCCCGTCTCCCCTTCTGAGAAGAAGAAGAAGACGGGGACCAAGGGTGTGCTGGCTACCGCTGGTACACCCTCGCCTGGTCTTGGCAGCTCTGCTGCTAAGCCAGGTACCGGCTCGGTTTCTCGGCCGCGAGAAGTTCCGAGTGTACGATCTCCTTCGGGTGGACCGTTGCAGCCAAAGTTAAGACGCCCTGAGTTCGCTCAGCGTCATGACCGAGGCACGGAGCAGAAGACTGTCGAGAGCCGCTCAGGTGGACTCTCGCCAGGCCAGCGGCCGCTCTCGCAGCGACCAGCCGGTACCTCGGGTGGACGTGACGGTCTCTGACCGGCCACGGGTGAGGCTGGGAAGAGGGTCCCCAGGTCCCCTCGACCGACGGTACCAGCCTCGGCTGGTACCAGCGGTTTGACGTGCCGCGAGGACGCTCACCGGTCTCACGGCGAAAGCGAGCTCTGCAGTCACCTGACCGCCGCTCCCACAGGACCAGGGCGGATTACGGTGACCAGCAGCAAGCTCGTCTGACGCACGGGACCGGGGTCGACGTGCTCAGTCGAGCCGCTCGCCACAGGTGAGCGGCACGGCCAGGCCTGCAGATCGATCCCCACGCGGGTTGGTGATCGGCTGCAGCCCCCCACGTTACGCTAAGGTCCTGCCAGCGAAAGCGGGGGGGAGCGCCCGAGAGCGTCAGGTCTGTCTCTCCACTACCTTCAACTTCCTCGGGCTACACGGGAAGAGCGAGGTAGCTAGGAGTGATCGTGAGAGGTGCGCCGCTCACGATCCCGTCACGACGCCGAACGTGCCACGTATGGTCTTAGGACCAACCAGGACGTACGCGCAAGTGATTGGAGGCGACCGTCAGGGGGAGAGGGGAGGGGGTAGGTCAGTTCTGTCTCTCCGATACCTTCAACTTCCTCGGCATACGCCAGGAAGAGCTAGGTATAGGACGTGATCGTGAAGAGATGCGCCGCCCCTCCGATCCCGTCACGGACGCCGCACGTGCCAGGTTGGTCTTAGGACCAACCAAGGACGTACGCGCAAGTTGATTGGAGGCAACCGTCAGGGATCTGTTGCTGGTCCTTCATTCTGAAGGAGGGAGGGTAGGGGGTCCTGGGAGCTGCTCTTGTTGGAGGGACTGGGACGGATCCTACTCCTCAAGACGCTGTAACTTCCGAGATTCAGAGTAAACTTTACCCAGGTTATTGCACTGATTCGTCAGCACAACGACCGGGGGAAGGATCGCCGCTCCCACCAGCAGAGCCCATGTCTCTGCTCGAGTCGTTTTGGGGCCCGAGAGGGAACCCAAACCGACGGTGGGTATGCCGCGATCGGAGCTTACGATTCTGTCTTGAACCAGAGTCTCTCGTCTCCGGACAAGAAGGCTCTCAGTTCTGGCCGGTCGATCAAGCTACTTCCACCTCCTCTACTGCGACAGCGGCGTTTCTACGTGTCTTCGGACACCGTATTTAAATACTCCTTCGGTCCTCCTGAGAGGTTTTCGACCTCGACGAGGACTGGAATGAGTCGGAGGACGGTATCGGCTCTCTCCTGTCAGGTGTCGATCAGCCCACCCAGACGACGTTCACAGTGGCGGCAGACCCTTACCTACAGTGAGAGTTCGTAACCCTCCCTCGGGGGAAAAACGTTTTCTCCTGACGATACGTTTTCCCAGACTCGATGAGGCCATCGCCGCAAGGCGATGGCTGCTCCTACTCTTCTCCAACTGCTAGTTTCCACTGGGCAGCGAGCGAGTATCCAATTCCTCCCCCATTCCCTCTCTCCTTACGGCTACGAGGGAAAGGGGAAGGATCCTACAGAGATTTCTCTGTAGGATCCCACGTTGGGGGACTGCGCTACCAGGGGGGACCTTCGGGTCCTACCTGACGTAAGCCCCGGTCGTTGAGGAGGGATCCTGCCCCATTCTCGATTTCTACGGGAATCGAGAGGACCACCAGCCGATATCGTTTGACGAATTCGGTGGGGGTTTCGCAGACTGCTTAGAATTCTACGGGAATTTCTAGCGCATTCAGAGTGTTTAGAGTTTCTTACGATCTCCAAACACTTAGGCGAGACCACGGTCCAAAGTGAGCGAGACGAGAATCCCTGATATGTTACACGATTATCGGGAACCTCGCCTATGCTCGAATTCCTGGAATTTCTAGCATTAGGAAGAAGACTGCTGCCTGAAAGAAGACTATCTCACAGTAGGCGACCAACCTGGAATAGAGAAGAACGGGACGGGGAATATCAGTTTTGGCTGGAACTATCGTCTTAGTATTCTGTTCACCATTGAAGCTTTCCTTCGAGGAAGACTTCTCCTTCACTCTCTTTAATAGAGAACGAAGGTGGTCGATCTCCAATCCTTATTTTGTTTTCTTGAAGGAAAGAATTTAGGATGGAGATCGTTGTCAGAATCCTACAAATATACTACGTATATTAACTCGCGACATGATTCTGCTAAGCAGTTGAATGGTCCGAGGGGTAGGCGCATATCCTGGTTATTCTACGGATTGCGACTTAGACGAAAAAGTATTCTAATGAACTGCAACCCGGGTTGCCTGCAACCTCCCAGGAGTTTCCAGTTTCAATTTGATATACTTATGGTGTTGTCACAACAACACCATTTTAGCTTTTATATTTACCGAAATTCGTTTCGCTTAAATATAATTGCTCGAGCATATCTTTTTATGCTCGTGGTTCTAGCCGAACGCATTCCTTCGTGGAAAGGATTACTTGGCAAACTCAGGATGACGAGGTCGCGACAGCTACTGCGTATTGAATTGCCCGAGGCATTTCAGTATCAGCTGCCGCTTTGAGATAGACGGTTGTTTATGTCTTTCTCACCTGCTTTGATTGAATAACAACCGTATCTCTGCCCAACAATCACGGACTTAAGTCTCTGATTAACGGGGATTCTCGCATACATGAATGACCATCTACTGCTGAGAAACGCTAGTATTCATCGTCTTCGGTATTGCGAGAATTTTAAACAGAGATATCTATTCGACTCTCATCTTTCTGTTTACCGCACGGTAACAGAATTCTGTAATAGTCTCTTGCTTGCATCGTATCCCGATAATGCGAATGATTTGCGGAATCTGAGTTTGTCCTCAAAATATCTTGTATTCGGAGGTGTACAATTGTTCATTGTTCACCCCGGATTAGCAGATGTATTGAAAGACATCGCCTACTCCCACACCTGCCAGCTCTACTTCCAAACGTTCAGCCCATGAGAAGCAGTTCTTCAAGCGGCTCTCCCCTGTGTTTCATTACTGAAGAACGCCCCGCTTTCATTGCACAACGGACAGCAATGAAATGGCGGTTAGCGTTTTCAGTCATGTGTAAGCACAGGTTTAGAATCTTGAGATTCCTTCTCTCGATTCAGCTGGAAGACGTAGGTTGATTCATTGCCTACCTTCGTCTTCAACGTCACATAGTGTTGTTTCTCCTTAAGCTGAGATTCAACATCTATGAGATTTTCTTGCCATCAGGGACCTCGGTCTTTGAAGGCAATTGACTTCGCCTTTTGAGCTTATGCAGTTAAGAGAATCATCGCCGCGCCGTCCGGCATCGGTGACTAACAAATATTTTATTTGTTTGGTCTCTCAGCATAACTCTTTAAGGGCGAAGGTCACGTGACTTACCCGGATGCTTGGACAACTTGCCTCTACTGATTCCGAACCAGTCAGTCGGCAGCTGTCAGAGCATCCGAGTCAGTTACGAACTATGCTGCGGACTTAGTTCGGTTGTTCCAGAGCAATCATTACTTCGTCTTAATAGCTTGTCAGTATGAGTACTGTAACCATAACCAAAGTCGAGAAGAGGGATAGTCATCGACTATTCCCTTCTTTTCGTCTTAGGTAACTGCATGACTTCTCTTGAGAAGTCAAGCACAAAGGGATGGGATTTGTGACGCTCGATTTCGTACCGATCTTCGTAGCGAAGACTCAGAACCCTTCGGTAACTGACGATTGGTTCGAGTCCTTCCACAATACCCTCCCTAATGGACGTCACCGCCTCCGATACGAAGCTATGCTGCTTTGTCCTGTGAAGGTGCGACGGAGCTGTTCTGAAGACGAATCGACACCCAGGATGAGTTGTGGACGCCTCTTCATCATTCTCTCGCGTTCCGCAAGAACTTCTCCGTGGCGCAGGTAATGAAGGCAGGCGCCTGGTCCAACCGGACCGCATGCACCTCCTTCTACCTTCAGGATATTGCCCACAGTTCCTTGGATCTTTTTCCTTGGGAACCGTGGTGGTTGCTCAACACGTTGTGTAGTTAACCCAGACCCTCGCAGGCTGAACAGCATCGAGTCCTGGTGTGACCGTAAGAATGGATGAGGAATGAGAGTGTGACTGGCTCCTCTTCCCATCTTTTTTTGTTCTCCCTCCTTTTACCTTTGGGTAGAGGGACACGGTCGTCACCTGCTGGGTAAGGACGAGATGCAGGTGAGCTACTCAATAGAGCACCATCCTATACCCCTTTCAGTAGGGATAGGAGTAAATATCCACCACTTCCTCCAAACAAGGGGGAGGTTTTAATGTGGATGCCAAATTGAGACAAACATCATTTTATGATTGTCTCTTGCAAACAGGAACAAGTTCTTGCTGCTGGTACGAAGAGATACGCTTGCCCTCCTCTTCTTAGTACTTGGCCCAGAGGTCTGACCATTGATCCTGCGGTGCACACCCGATCAATCGGACAGAGGTTTGGATCCCCCCTCCCTTGCTCTTACGACCAGGGAGGCACTCCAGGGTTGGACGAACACCAGTCTGTTCACCAAAAAGACTCAGATTCCTCCCACCAAGAAGTGAGTCTTCCTATTGTTAAAGGACCGAGGGTTTGTATTACGTATCGGAACAAATGACAATTTGTCGAAAATTGCATTTTTCCCTAACTATACAAACCTGAGGTCCTTTACATATAGTCCCACCTCATGCCACCCCTCACTCTGCAACTTTTTGCATGGGCCTAAAGCAAAAGTGATTCTTCACCTCTCGGGCGCGCGCACGATCGGACAAGCAGTTAACTACCGTTCTCCCCTTGTTCGAAGCTTACGACCGTCCCAGCTGCCGCTAGTTACCTTCCTATTGTTAAAGGACCTCAGGTTTGTATAGTTAGGAAAAATGCAATTTTCGACAAATTGTCATTTGTACAATCTAATCAGTAAGACGTCTCTGATTCCCCCCCACTGATCCAAGCTCGGACGTCCACCGTACGCCAGCAAGCATACTAATCAGCAGAAAAAACCAACAACGTCGTCACAGGTAGATCTATGTACTATCAAAAATTTTTAACAAATACAAATTTTTTCTAAGGATCGTTATGTGCTCCCAGCCCCAGCACTGTATCGGCTGATACAAAAGGACCCAGAGAGAAACACTTTTTCATATGTTACTTTAACGTCCTGAGATAGTGCGATGCGAACACTGAATTACACCTCAGTAAGTCGCATCCACAATGTCTTTTAAAGACATGTTCTTCTGAAATGCTAATGAAGTGGCTACCGCTCTAACCTCATGAGCCTTCACTCGGAGAGTCCTGAAAGAGTCTTCAGTGCAGTCATTATGAGCATCCGTAATAATGCTCCTCACAAAGAATGCTAATGCATTTTTTGACATGGGTCTACTAGGATCCCTAATTGCGCACCACAGGCTTTGTTTACATCCGTTTAGTTCATTCTTCTTCTTTAAATAGAACTTCAAAGCTCTAACCGGACATAAAGATCTTTCTAATCCTCTCCTACTAGATTTGAAAGTACTTTAACTTCAAAACTCTTTGGCCAGGGTTTTAGAGCGGGGTTCTCGTTCTTAGCCAGAAACAGAGTCTGGAAAGAAACAAATTGCCGCATCGCTCTTAAATCCATACTCGAGAATCTAGAGCGTGTATTTCACTAATTCTCTTCGCAGTCGCTAACGACAACAAGAAAATACATTTTCTCGTTAGATCTCTAAACGACGCGTTGAGAGAGGTTCAAATCTACTAGATGATAGAAATCTCAAAAACTACATCTAGGTTCCAGTTCGGAGTGCGAGGAGAAAAGGTTTTGAGGTTTCAAAAGATCTAATAAGATCGTGGAGGTCTTTTCTGCAATTCTCAAACCTCTGTTTCGAAATACGGCCGAAAGCATACTTCGATAACCTTTAATGGTAGAAACTGATAATTTTGATTCTTCCCTAAGAAAAATCAAGAAATCAGCTATGTTGGTCACAGAGGTATCGGAAGAGGACAGTTTATTCTTCTACACCATCTTCTAAATACATCCCATTTTGATTGGTAGACCCGAATAGTTGAAGATCTCCGGGCCCTAGCAATTGCTTTTGAAGCTTTGCTTGAAAAGCCTCTCGCTCTGACAAGTCTTTCGATAGTCGAAAGGCAGTCAGAGCGAGAGCGGGGAGGTTTTGATGGTACCTCTCGAAATGGGGTTGTTTGAGAAGATCTCCTGGTGTGAAGAGATCTTGGGAAGTCCACTGTCCATTCCTGTACCATCTGTGAACCAATCTTGAGACGGCCAAAAGGGAGCGATGAGTGTTAGTCTCGTCCCTTCTTGATTGCCGCAAACTTTCTTAGCACCACTCCTAACATTTTGAAGGGGGAAATGCGTAGGCATCTAGGCCTGACCAGTCCAGTAGCATGGCGTCCACCGCTATCGCTCTCGGGTCTTCCACTAAGGAGCAAAAGTTCTCTATCCTTCTGGATAGGTAGGTGGCGAATAAGTCTATATGTGGACTGCCCCACAGGGACCACAGAGCTTGACACACCTGAATGTGAAAGGGTCCATTCTGTGGGGAGAAAACTTGATTTAACCTGCTTAGCCTGTCTGCTCTGATGTTCTTCTCTCCTTTCACGAATCTTGTGAGGAAGAGTCACTTTCTTTTCTTTTGCCCAATACAACAGCTCTTTTGTTATATGGAACAGAGAAAGAGATGTGAGTTCCCCTTGTTTCTTGATATAGGCCGCCCAACGGCTGTGGTGTTTGTCCGAAGTTTGACCTGTACCTCACTTGACCTAACACCTGTGTCTCGAAGGCTTTTAGAGCTAGAAGAACTGCATAAAGTTCTTTGGAGTTTATATGCCAGTCTAGCTGATCCTTCCTCCATTGGCCTGATATTTCTTTTGTCCCTAGAGTCGCTCCCCATCCCTTCTCTGAAGCGTCTGAGAACAAGATTAGGTTTGGGTTCCGAACTTCTAGAAGACAAGCCCTCGTTCTTTTCTAAGGGAAAAATCCAACCACTTCAGATGATTCTTTACTTCCAGAGGAATACTGAAAGTGTCCGAAAGCTGTCCGTTCTTCCAACTCCAAATTCTTCTTAAGAAGAATTGAAGAGGGCGAAGGTGGAGTCTTCCTAGCGAAATGAACTGTTCTAGTGAGGAAAGGGTTCCCAGAAGACTTAACCACTCCCTCACCGAACTCCGTTCTTTCTCTAGGAAGCTCGAGATTTTTTGTAATCCCCGAGCAATCCTTTCCTGGGACGGAAAAGCCCGAAACCCCGAGAATCCATCCGAATCCCCAAACCCCAAATAGACTAAGTTCTGACTGGGGATCATCTGCGATTTCTCGAGGTTCACGAGTAATCCTAACGTCTTTGCTAGGTTCAAAGTAGACTGTAGGTCCTCCAAACACCGTTTCTCTGACTTGGCCCGGATTAGCCAATCGTCGAGATACATTGAGATGCGTATCCCTTCTAAATGAAGCCATTTGGCCACGTTCCGCATCAGATACGTAAATACCTGAGGGCGGTCGATAGGCCGAAGCACAAGGCCCTGAATTGGAAGATTTGTCCTTGAACAACAAATCTTAGATATTTTCTTGACGATGGGTGAATCGGAACATGAAAGTAAGCATCCTGAAGGTCCAGGGATACCATCCAATCTCCCTGACGTAGGGAAGACAGAACTGAAGCTGAAGTCTCCATGGAGAACTTCTTTTTCTCCACGTACCTGTTCAGGACGCTTACATCTAGGACGGGTCTCCATCCCCCCGAAGCCTTTGGAACCAAGAAAAGGCGGTTGTAAAACCCCGGGGAGAAAGGATCTTGCACTAGCTCTATAGCATTCTTGTCCCTCATCGACACCACCGTCTGAAGGAGTCCTCTCGTTCAGTCCAGGGTCCTTGTAACTCGTCGACAAATCCTTTGGAGATGTTGCCAAAGGAGGTCTGTCTACGAGGGAATGATGCACCCCTTCTGTAGGACAGACAGAGTCCAGGGATCTGCTTCTCTTACGGACCGGCCAGGCATCCAGAAAGTATTGAAGTCTGGCCCCTACCTGTGCTTGGAGGACATGGCTGCTATTTGCTCTTTTTAAAAGAGCGGAAGGAAGACCTCCCTCGCTTGTCGAAGGGTCTTCTCTCCGAAGTTGATCGAGTTGAAGGGGCTCCACGAAAGGGCACCACTGGAGTCCGAGCCACCTTCTTCTGAGTCTTAACTGCAGGTCTACTTTTCTTTGTAGATTGTACAAGAAGGTCCTGCGTAGCCTTTTCCGACAAGGATCTCGCAACATCCTTCACTAAAGATGAAGGAAACAGATGTTCTGACCGAGGTGCGAATAATAAAGCGGACCTCTGAGAAGGAGAAACTCCTTTCGTTAGGAAGGAACTGTAAATAGATCTTTTCTTCAACATCCCAGATCCAAAAAGAGCCGCCAACTCACCAGAACCATCTTGCACAGCCTTATCCATGCAAGATAGGACACTGTGCAAAGTTTCTGGATCTAGAAAATCTGGCTCACTCGTCTTCTTAGCCAGGTTCCAAGAGACCAATCCAAGAAGTTGAATACCTCTAAGACGTGAAAAATTCCCTTAAGGTGCTGATCTAACTCCGACATACTCCAGGACGCCTTTGCTGAATTGAGAGACTGTCTTCTCACAGACTCTACAAGACTCGAGAAATCTGAATCTGCCGACGAAGGGAGCATCAATCCCATCGCCTCTTCTGTCTTATACCAAATGCCTCTTTTCCCCGTCAGTTTGGAGGGAGGAGAGCAATAAACCGTTCTCAAAGTTTCCTTTTTAGATAAAAGCCACGAATCTAAAGACTGGAGGGCTTTCTTCATCGAGATCGCCGGTTTCATCTTTAAGAAAGCCGAGGATTTCGGGGTTTTTGTGCTCGAAAACAGAGATCTCGGCGAAGGAGGAGCTGCAGGACTAAGAGAATCCGCAAACTCCTCTAGAAGTAACGAGGCTAAAACTTTATAATTTGAAAGTCCCTCGTTAGTTGAAACTTCTTCCTCAGAAATCTCTTCCAGTTCCAGGTTAGGAGATCGCTCTTTCCTGACCGATTCTCTATCAGGAGAAGCCGCTCCCGTGGGAGGCGTCCTGCTTCTTGCTGGCGTCAACCGCTTAGGAGCGTCCTCGCGCTTGCCTGACGACTCTCTCCTGAGAGGCGTCCTGCTTCTTGTTGACGTCTCGCGCCTCGAAGCGTCCTGGTCTGCCTTGTCGCACCTCGCTCCTGGGAGGCGTCATGCTTCTGGCTGGCGTCAACCGCTTTGGAGCGTCCTGACGCTTGCCTGACGACTCTCTCCTGAGAGGTGTCCTACTTTTTGTTGACGTCTCGCGCCTCGTAGCGTCCTGGCTCTTGCCTGGATCCTCGTTCCTGGGAGGCGTCCTGCTTCTGGATGGCATGACGCGCCTATCTTGACGCTCGCGCCTGGCTGACGTTTCACGTCTCGCAAACTCGACGCTCTTGTCTGGCGTCTCGTGCTTGCGTTTGACAGGAGAACGGATCCTGCTCGGCCTATGCAAGGCTGATGAATCCGATTCCAAATCAGAGGAAGACGAAATACTATGGCGAGTCTGAACCCTCGATAGCCTAGACTTCTTAATAGGCAGGAAATCGTCTTTCCTTCTGGGAGGGTCTTTATACAGAACTCCCACAAGAGAAGTGATGGAATCCTGCATAGTGCGAAGGATTCTTTTAGTCTCTTCATTATTGTCTACCCTCGGTTGTTTCATTACTGGATGGTCCTCCTCTTGAAAACGCTCAGGACTAGAAGTAATCCTGGGTTCATCCAAACGTCTCTTAAGGGGGCGAGAAAGATCCGCCGATCTCCACCCTCTTTTAGGTGAGGAATTCTCCGAGGAGGAGACACTCACGCAGAACGCTTTTTCTGTAACGTTCTCTGGCATTCTGTGGCGATACAGAAAATGCCGAAGGGACGTCTGACTGTTGGGGATCCTCCACAACCTCCTTACGGCTTTCGACATTCCTTCTCCTCTGGGCTTGGGAGCTTGAAAGAGGTCTAGGCCTGGGAGCGTTGTGAAGACAATCAGACGCCCCCTCCACTGCACTGGGGACACTTATATCACTATCCACAGCACTATAATTACACTGCTTACCTTCATAGGCCGCCATTTTGGTTTCCATTTTCCGAAGAGCGGCTTTAAAGATTCGCTATCTCAGATGCCGAATCTGTGTTGTTTCTAATAAGGAGCAGGTACATTAGATGGGGCAGTAAAAGGAGAAGAGGGTATATTATTACTAATAACCCCGCTAGAACTAGATAAAGGTTTGGAAGAAGACCTCCTCACCCTGTTTCTTTCTAACTTCTTCACGTATGAGGTTAGAGATTTCCATTCTTCCTCACTCAAATCCTTGCATTCATTACAAGTATTACCAAAAGAACATTCATACATCCTGCATTTCCTGCAAATAGTATGAGGATCAATTGATGCCTTCGGCATCCTAACTTTACAACCCGCATTCACACACATTCTCACCACATTTCCAGAATCAGACATCATGTTGAACAATCCAAACCAAATTCCAAAAACGGTCCACAATCGCGTATGCCAGTACAATCAATGCAAATACGTCACCGAGAAGTCCAAACGAAGATCAATTGCGATGCAAAATACGAATCCAGCCGGAGATACCCACAACGATGTTGCCAGTATGGCCGACAGAAAAAATATGATAGAACATGGGGATGGTTCCTAGTCCTGCCACCCAGCGGCAGGTAAGTAGATCACCTGACCTACAGGTAGCGTGTGCGCGAAATTCGAATTTCTGTCGGACGACGGAGTCAAATAGCTAAGTATATATCTGACAGGTAAGTTAAATGTATAAAATTGTAATTTCCAAAGAAATACCCGACGCGGAGTTATCACCCAGTGCTACCAATAAACCTCGTAGTCTAGGTGTGTATTGTTCATTGTTTAGTTTTACTTTGTGGGGGCTAGGAAAGGCTTGAAATGACAAATTTTCTAAGATAATTTGTATTTTTCATAGCTACAAACCTGAGGTCTTAACAATAGGATAATTTCTAGCACCTAGCTGAATCCGGTTAAAAAGCAATTGAAAAGGTATCCACGCATCAACCTAGTCTGGGGTGCTAGTGCTAAACATGGTGGAAGATTCTTGGTACTGTTATATACTGTATGTGCACCCATTTCTATATTGTGTGATCGACATAGTCCCTCGTTGGCCGAGTAGATTTCGCGCTTGGCTACCAATCCAGTGGTCCGAAGTTCGATTCTCGGCTCGGCCAACGTGGAACCAGAGGAATTAATTTCTCAATATAATGTGGTTCAGATCCCACAATAAGCTGTAGGTCCCGTTGCTAGGTAACCAATTGGTTCCTAGCTACGTAAAAAAATGTCTAATCCTTCGGGCCAGCCCTAGGAGAGATGTTAATCAGCTCGGTGGTCTGGTAAAACTAAGATATACTTAACTTGTGTGGTCGACAAATTATATTAATAAACGTTATCTTTGTGCCGCCTGTGCTGCCATTTACATTTACCACATGGTGATTAGTACTAGCGCCTCGGAGTAGGTAACGTGGATAAGAAGCCAAAGTAGCCCCATTTCTTCAACTGTACCTCTGTTCATATTATCTTCCATATTACTTTCCATCCTCTCCTAACAATTGTTTCAACATTATTTTCAGTGCTGAATGACATCAAAGGTCCCAGTCCTTTGGCCTAAATCTTATACAGTATATTCAAATTCCATCTAGCAGCCAAGGACTGCTATTCAAGATTTTAATTGTGGTTTGTGTATATGTATTTGTAATTATTTCAGTTCCTTGAAATTTTCACTATTTTCTCCATTCTTATGCCGAATTAAATATATCATAGCTTCACGTAAGCTTTCTCTTATTACAGTTTTTTTCTATCTATTTTTGACAGTTTTTCTATCTATTTTTGAAGGGTACCATCAGCATGCGTATTTGGAGCAGGGGCTGGAGCAGCAGGTTTGTACTTCCTCGACTGGAAATTAATAAATCAGTTTATTCCTTTCTATGGTGGGAAGTTTGCAGAAGAAGAAGAAGAATAAAAATGTCTGCTTGTTTTGTCTCGTTTGTATTTAGGTAAGTTCTGCAAGATTCTGATGTGCGTAGGCCACATCAATTTCATAATCAAGAATATTAACTTTGGTTATATAGAAGTGAGTTGTAATTTTTTGTATTTTGTTCTCATAAAATAAAAACAAATTATTGTGCAGCAGAACACTTAAAGCATATAGGATTGGTAACCTTTGTTAACCTTTGTGTTCTATATTTTCAGGTCATCACTCACATTTTAGGATGGACTTTTTAAGTTATTACGTCAGTCTGAGGAAGGTTCTCATGTATAAATTGTACAAACTTCATATTCCATTAAAGTAAATTTAAAACTATATGCCTATTTTCTACATTCTAAGATAATTATTGCAATTCGGTATGGCTTTTTTTTAATGCTCGGATATTCTGTGAGGTATTACAGAAAGGCAGCTTGGTGTGAAAATTGTGTAATCTGGACACATTTTTAAAAATCTGAATAAACATTTAAAGAGGTGAAAATAATAATAAAGGTTTACAGTTTATTTGTACAAGACATATATAACAAATACATTTATTCAAAATATATTATATGACAAAACAACATAAAAATAGTATACAGAACCCATAAATTGGTTTTGTTTACCTTTGGACAACCAGCAAGAGTTAAATTGCAGTAGTGACGCATTACACAATCAAAACATAGTTCCTGGAAACCAAAATCATGGTGATTTACAAGCACTGTGTAACCAATAATATATCAGCCACTTTAGAGTTTACCAACAATGCACTGTAGCACAAATTCAATGGGTAAGGTAATTAAGTAGTATGTTGATTTGTGTTATACAACAATGATGTGTGTGAACATTATTAACTTTTAACAATATCACAAATTTTGAAAGTGAATTGTCTTTTTCCATGGTATACAAACCTGAGCTTTCCAGTAGGAGTATTCCTTGTATTCCTCAGTTCAAGCTGGAGTCAGTCGTTGAAACTTTGTACCGAGTCCACCTATTGAGGAGTAACATCGTAACATCTGTGTTCTATCGCTTAAAGTTCCTCTGGAGTGCAATGGGAGGAGGAGCGGGCATGGTTTGTTAACAGCACTATGTGCAAGTTGAGAAAATGGTTTCTTCTCCAGACTGCAACTAAGAAAGTGCTTTACTGATGAGACTGGGTTCAGCAGCAACAGCAAATTTTCCTCCCCAAGGTCAGTGCTCCCAGAAATGAGCTCAATGACTTCTCAAAAGCATTGTTCCAACTCATCCAGATGATGTTCAGAAGACAAAAGCCATTGCAGTCCTATCAGATTCCTTAAGGAACATGATGGATATTCTCGCAAAGGAGAGGACACACTAACATGCCATGGTGAGCACTCTTGAATAAGGGCATAAATGATTGGTCCTGGTGGTACCTATCATTGAATCATGAGCTGAAGTTGACTCTTAACTTCTTGAAAAAGTGGTCCACATTCCCATAAGCTGCCATAACTGGCCAATAACTGAACTAGAAGATGATACTGATGAATGCTTATGTCTGCTATCATGCATGCTAATGTGAATACAGCTTGCTATTATACCCAGCGGTATCATAACCGCAATCTTTGTGCATAAACCCTCAGTCTACACGTGCATGACCCGAGACGATCACGTCCTCTTAAATCATGAGCGCTGGAAAAACAAGACACTGCTCGAGGGTCTCTACAATCAAACACAGATCATCATACCCAGGAGTAATGTACAAGAGCGATCTACAGAATGAGAGGATAGCACAGACTTTACTCCACATGCCTTTGCCAAAGTCTGAAAGGAGTCCAAGACAGTCCTCTGGTCTCAGATGGAATGAGACAGTGGTTTCCAAACTCCACCACCTAACTCATTATTAACAACCGATTTGAGCTCATGCCAAGCAATACTCCTACACAAAAACAAAGCTAAACCATAAGGCTCACCTAAAAGATTTTGTTCTTTAATAGCTGCGGCTAAAGGGACTCCTCCTCATCGTCAATCCCTCCACCACCACAAGGCGCACATGATCCAGCTCTATAAACTTCTTCCACTCAATCTGGTTTTCATAGGAAAGTATAGAAATGGAGAAACACTTTCAAACATTAATAGATACAATTCAGCTTACCTAAGCTTTACTGTCCAATTCTTCCATAAATCTCCACTCAGTTCTCATCCAAGTAGGTCTGGAACTTCCAAGTAACCATCCTAATTGCTGTGACTACAGCAGCAGCTCCTATAGTAGAGACCAAGTGTCTTGTAGCAGGAAGAAAGACTGAAAAGTCAGGAAGGCAATGAACTTTTTGACTAGCAATTGACAAGTGTTTTTCTTATCCAGTAACACCAGAGACAAAACACTGGCCAAATGAAAGTT
The DNA here is from genome assembly GCF_015104395.2 of Macrobrachium nipponense. Lineage (NCBI taxonomy): Eukaryota > Metazoa > Arthropoda > Malacostraca > Decapoda > Palaemonidae > Macrobrachium > Macrobrachium nipponense. The sequence goes on from NC_087212.1 coordinate 1,646,162, forward strand.
TTATCAATCACGACATTACAAAACTACATTAATTCAAAACTTGTTATTTAGCTGCTCAAAGATGGGCACTAAACCTTACCAATCCATACATGTGCTGCAATACAGCCCAAGCTTTTAGACTATTCCCTATAAGTAATTGATATCAAGCAGAAGGTAACCATGAAGTAATAAAAAAAAAAAAAAAATTTAAAAACCAACTTAGAAACCCCATTCATTTGTGCAAAAAGAAAAAAAAAGATGACATATAAAAGAAACAATCTAAATGAAGCCTGTTCAGGATAAAACCCTAATCAAAATTTTCCAAAATACAGAAGCAATTCTCCAAATAACAAAACAGCTTTTGTAATGAGGGTGAAGTAGATTAAGGATTCTAGTTGAAGTAATAAAGCAATTTACTGCTTGTTGGAAGGCTGAAACAGTAATAAGATTATTACTGAAGAATATTAAACTTTCTCTTTCTACTGCCAAATAAACAGTAAGTCTCTTATATTGGGCAGTAGAAGAAGAAATACAAAGCGTGTTTTTGAGGTATACTGAATCAAGGAGCTCCCCTTCAGCAGGGACTTCAGAGTTCACTGATGAAGAACAAGCCATCCAGTCAAGAGAAGACCACATATAAGTAAGAAAGCTAAGGATATTCTACAACCTGAAAAATGACATTGTAAAAGGGAAAGGAACAGATTTCAATAACAATGATATAAGAGGGCTCAAAAGAAGTCTGATTAAAAGTTGGATGGTAGAATATTTGGAAGCCTCAAAAATTAGGAGCCAGGGTTGATGAACCCTACAACAAATGAAGAACTTTCAAGTTTAAGTAGTGTACCAGCAAAAAAATATCGGGATCTCTAATTACCCATTATATTGTACAAAATACAAATTTTTTTTTTTTTTAAACAAACTACTGCTTTGCTAAAGCCCAGTAATTATCCATTTAAAGCACAGAGTGACTATGAATTTATTAGGACAGACATTATGCCTCCCAGGGTCTTTACTTTAAATGCAGAGGTCAATATGACAGTTAACCTCATGTCTTTGCACAGGACAGACCTGATGGAAGCAAGAAAATAGATGGGGAAGTAGAGAGAGGCTTATAAAATTCCAGGAAGAAATCCTACAGTTACATTTTCCAGGAATAAAACAATCCTCAAGAGAAACGAAGCATCAGTGGATTCTTGGCCGGCAGAAGTTATCTGGTAATCTTAAAGAAATTAATTTGTTTCGAGATGTTAAGTGAGGTCGAGAATAAATTCTTCTTGAACACCAACTTTTCAATCAATGTAGGCTCAATTTTGAGTGGCAATGATTCAAATCTTTCAACAGTGCTGATTCTATAGGGATGAATCTGCAAAACAAAGTACAGTAACACAGGTTGTGTTAAATGGTAGAAAATGTGATACTGCAAAATATAAAAACTTCCATTGATGGTAAACAATGTTTGACAACCTGGCAAACCAGGTCACACAGCAACAATAAGTAAAAACAACACAATCCATTCAACTATTTAGAAATAAATCACATGTCCACGCAAACTTACTGGCAAAAGCATTATAAGAAGTCACGATATGTGGTATTCAAAGCAGCTTTAAAAATACCGTTTTCAAAGTACAGCTCATAAAAAAGTTCTCCAGTTATAACACACTCAATTCTTATCACATGAACTTGACAATGGCAGTATAACTGGGCTTCTAAATCTAGGCATGACATGACATGGCACACTTCAAGTCTTCAACATCATCCAAAAAGAAACACTACAGCCTTATTTCCATTCTCAATTGATTTCCATCCAGGAACTGTTCAAAGTATTTTAAATTAAAGTATCACAATGTTTAAGAGCTTGTTAACAATATGTTAAATCACTTAGTTCTGGCCATCCCCAGACCAGACAACAGTGCTTGTGTTAAATGCATTCGCTGACTGGCAGACGCATCCTTGTCCTCTTGAGCTTCGTCTGCCATTTCAACGCTTCCTTCGGTCACTTCGTCTTCGTCATCATCTGGCCCGAGAAGGTTTCCTTGCTGTGCTACTGACTGGGAGGTGGAATCGACACGAGACCGAACCGAAGTTTCACCTTCTGACTTCAAACGAGCTCGCCCTTCAGCACTCCAGATTTTCTTGCTGGGTGCAATCGTGCTTCTGAAGAAAGAGAAAACATTTTAAAGAAATCATATATGAAACTGAGTTCCTCGACATTATGTTCAAGTAACGTCTAATATTTAAAAAATCATTATGAATACTGTACAGAAAATATTTAATATATCTGACCTTATTAGCACATTATGGCTGTGACTAGTTCCACTGGTGAGATGTGTACTTGTGGAGGGTGCAGAAGACTGTGCATCTTCTGATCCAGTGGGAGTGCTCCACTGGGTATCATTTAAATCTGTCACGGCTTTATCTTCAAAGCATGTAGTATTTGCCATGACAACACTGAATGGCTTAAAAGGACTAGCACCACTTTCAAGGGATTCAACAACATAGCTGTCTAGAAAACTAAGGGTAAGATCAACTGACAATTCACCATTCAGTATTTTCTCTTTGTTTCTGATTACTTTTAAACTCAGTTCAGAATTTGAAAGCCACGTACATACCTCCTGCACACTTTCTCGCAACTTTAGGTCTGAATTCAGGGTGTACGGTTGTAACATCTTAACTATATCAGCACATATTGTTACATCATATAACCCGATGTTTTTAAGGCACTGCAAAATGGCACTATTATTTTCTTGTATGCAATTCATCAATCTAACTCTCTCTACAAAAGTATCTGTGAAGTACTTGGATACCTGTTTTGGGTCTTTACCGTAATGTAAGTTGAGCATACATGCTATTAGATTTATATAAGCCTTTGGTAACGGGTTTAAGCTGAATATTTTTAGTAGGAGCTCTTGAGATGCACTCATGGCACCATTCACGCTGTTTTCTTTGGAAAAACCTGCAGGAAAAAGAAAACACTGAAAACATTTTTTTAAAAGTTCCTTACATCAATATAAACTACAGATGACTTTCTTGAATATATCTTCATCTACTTACGCATAACTGTAACTCCATTTGAACCTTATCTTTCTATTATATAGTATGTAACTTATCTTTCTATTATATGGTATGTTTGTTTGCATAATACAAAACTATAGACAATGTGAATAGTATATTATACCAACCTTTCTCAAAAACAGTGACTAAAGATTCTAACAAGCGACTGTCAGGAAGACTGTTATTCATTATCAAGGGTGATAATAGCTCTATGCACCAAACTACATCTTCACAATATTGAGTTATTATTGAGGATAGTTCTCCGTAAATTATTTTTTGTTTACTGGTGTCCTGAACTCTGGTAGAAAACTCTAGCAAAGTGGTAGAGACTGCCTGAAATATAATGAAAGGAATGTTAATGGATTAGAAGGAAAGAAACTTGGAAGTTTGAAATAACAGGTATCTTTAGGTCTAGAAGTGACTAAAGAGATTCTGATTTTGATATTTCATCCCTCTGCAGTTCCTGGAAAAAAGAGCACATTAGGGGTTACACACGATAAAAATTAGACATCTACATAAGTAGAGCCATTTAAATGATGGAATGCCAACATACCAAATCTAGAGGGTAACCTGCTTATCTCTTAGAGACACACTTCGATGATCTCATATGCCCCATTCTTAATTTTTAAACATTTTCCAATTTAGTTTTATCCATAATAATAAGCATAACTATGCATAATAATAATAAGCTAATGCAATACTTTTAAGCACAATTATAGTACATAGTCTTTTTTTTAATAGCATGTGAGGTATGTACAGGAAACAATCAAGCACGCAAAATGAACACTTGTCTAAACTTGTAAAAACAGTGTAGTATTTCAAATGTACAGTATGGTACATACCTGGTAATTATGAGGATTTGCCATTGCACATAGCAAAGAAAGGGTTTTCGCCTGAAGGCTGGCATTAGAATGATACAAACAGTCAAGTACAGCCTCAAGGTGAGTGGGAGTCAGTGCCTCTTCGAGTACAGAAAACACACTTGCTAAAGCTTTCAACCCAACATACTTCAGGTCGATATTGGTACTTTTCAAAAAGCTGAAAAAAAAGTCATAAAAATGGCTGGCGTATCAGAAAAATGAAACATAAATATACATAATATTTACGAGCAGTAACTGAATATACTTTCATGTTAAACAAGATAATTAATTCTGCCACCAGGATCAAAACATCATTAAGTAATTGCACTTGATGATAAAATGCCCTCACTAAGATCCTAAGCAAATGTAGAGCTACTTTAACTAAATGGTATTTATGCCACTAAAGACAGTTGCTGTTAGTTGGTAATATCAGATGGAAACTTAAAACTAATAATACTGCCAAAAGTATTGCTCCACCAAAAAGACAAAATACTTCCTTACTTTCATTTTTACATAGTTCAAACAGGCTATTGGGTAACACTAAAAAAAAATGATATTGTTATGATACAATAAAGTTTGTTCATACTTACCTGGCAGATATATATATAGCTGTATTTTCTGAAGTCCGACAGAATTTTAAAAACTTCCGACACACGCAGTGGTCGGCCAGGTGGTTAGTACCCATTCCCGCCGCTGGGAAGCGGGTATCAGGAACCATTCCCATTTTCTATTCATAATTTTTATTTCCACTGTCCCCTGAGGGGAGGTGGGTGGGTACTTGATTATATATCTGCCAGGTAAGTATGAACAAAACTTTATTGTATCATAACAATATCATTTTGTTCATGAAACTTACCTGTCAGATATATATATAGCTGAATCCCACCTTTGGAGGTGGGAAGGGACAGAATAGAAGGATTTTGGGAAACAAATGCATGCAGATGATTTACATCTTGGTTCCACCTGTTAGCATAGCTGGCTTCGTGGTTACTGCCACGTAAGTCTGCTTGTGCTACTAGAGTTGCCAGCGAGGTAGAGACCTATATAGCTGGTGCACTCCAGATGATCTGTCAACAGGGGCGAGACCACGACGTGACTAGACCATATTGACCATACCATGAGGGCTAAGAAGTAAAATAAATATATATATATATATATATATCACCACCTGACCAACCTAGCCAAAGTTAAGGTGTTTTAACTAAGGCTTAAGAGTTAAGAAGTCGCCGTTGTCGGCGACTCATCAACTAAATTAAGAGCTCTTCCTAACCATTTTCTACAGGATAGGATGAGTGTTACTTCTTGCCCCCAAGATTGTGTCTGCAGACACGTATGGCCCTAGCGAGCAGCAGATCTCATATGCCATCTTCACATCTCGCAGGGAGTGTGAAGTGAACACAGAGTTGCTTCGCTAAAACATGGTACTCAGGATGTTGCTGAGTGCCATGCTCTGTTGAAATGCTTCCGAGGCCGCGCCCTCACCTCGTGAGCATTCAGATAAAAAGATTTCAAATCTTTGTGCAAACACAATGAAGGAGCATTTTTGAAAGAACTCCTTAACACTAAAGCCAGGGTGTTTCTTCGATATGGGCAAGTCTGGTCTTTTTCGGAACACTGCAGATTGCCCGAATGACTTCGACTTTCTTGAGTTTTATGTAGATAAAACTTGAGAGACCCGACAGGGCACAGGACTCTCTCTGGCTCCTGCCCACTAACTTGTGCCATCCTTGCTTCCAAGCTCCTGGCCCAAGGACAAAACGGGTTTCCATTCTTAGGCCACAACGGAAGGCTTAGAGAGCACACCGCCTTGTGTTCTCTAAAGCCAAAACTTGTGACGATGGCTTAAAATCTCACTAACCCTCTTTGTCGTATCTAGGGTGGTTAGAAGAAGGCCTTCCTGATCACATGCAAGAAGTTAACAGGTAGGAGAGGTTCGAATGCTTTAACATCAAGAACTTCAGACTACGTCTAAGTTCCATATTGAAAGCTGTACTAAAGTCAGGTGACCGACCAGTTGACCAGTCAGACGAATCAAGGACAGCAAGGCTGTACCCTGAAGACCATAAGGCACTATTCTTCGCTGAAGGATGAGTGTCTGGACTGCCTGTGCGATTCAATCTAAGCAAACCTTGGGGGTGTATCAACGCAACCCAACGTCGTCAGCGAATCAACTCCTGACTCGAGCTTCTGGTGCCAGGAGAAAGGAGCGAGGAGCAAAAAGGCGATTCAGTCCCGAAGGAAGAATGCGACAGTCCAACCGGTGGCTCATGTTACACGATCATCGGGGGTGTATAAACGCAACCGACTTCGTCAACAAGAAACTCAGGGCTACTATATGTCGCCTGATCTCGCACGAGTGTCTGACTCCGAGAAAACAGGTGAGACAAAAAGTAGATGGTGAGCGAGATTCGAGATTCCACAGAACCCAAAGATCGTGAAGGGGTTTGTTGTTTGACAGACGCAAATCACTGAGCCCAAAGGCCGTCAACAACATATTTGCGTATTCTTTAATGGTTGTGACTGCCAGCTTATCCCATTCTTCAGACGGAAATGGAAGACGGTAATCTTATTCCTGTCAACATCTCGATAGCCTGAACGTAGTCAGACTCAGAGCGGAGAGGTTATAGGTACCTTTCGAGTTAAGAGTAGACCGACTCTCTCGGAAAAGGTCCTTGGAAAGTGAACTAGGAAGTATGTGACTCTGTGAATCCAGGATCCTGAAGGCCAACATGGGGTCGATCAGCGTCATTGTCGCTCCCTGTGTGACGTCATAAATCCTCTTATAACATTCCTAAACGATTGAAAAAGGGGAAAAAAGAAAGACTAAACATCCATCCCCGTTCAATATCATAGGATGGCATTTAATGGTACCGATCCCGGATCGAGAATAAGGGAGCAGAGAAGAAGAAGCCTCTTCGTCCTCAACATATCGAAGAGAAGAATGAAAGGGCGTCCCTAAAGTCTCCACAACTCTCACTTACTTCTAAATAAATATTCACTCGGAAGTCAATAGTTGCTGCCGTCGATCGAGACGATTCGTACGGACTTTTGCAATCCTGTAACGAACCTCTAGAGGATCGTTACATTCTACGCCTGTTGTTATAATAGGCTCTTTCTCGTAAACTCGAACAGGGACCGAGAGAAGATACTTCTTAAGATATGAGAGAGCTGTGGAATATCAGAGTTGATCTGGACCACTGGTTCCCAAAAACTCGTTTCGAGGACTGGAGGGACTACCGAATCGCTTTACTTCTTTCAGATTAAGATCCAGGACATTTGAAACCCTATCCAGATGTCCGGCACCTTCTTTCTATCACCTCAGGTGATAGACGCACTGAGAGATGTTCAGAATCATTCCTAGATCTTGAATAATATTTGTTTCCCGGTAGGAAAAAACTGTGATCTTAATTGCAGTCTATTCGGGGAAACAAACTTCTTCAGGAAGGAAATGGTCCCCAGCAAGCTCATCCATTCCCTCCCCGAGTATGCTTACTTCCCTAATAAGGCTGCGTTTTGCCTAAGCAGGAGAGCATATAAAAGTGCAATGTTGCGGTAGACTCGTAATTCTATAACTGTGCGGTAACGAGCACCGAAAGGATTAAGAGATAACTCTGTTGAACATAGTTAAGGCAAAACGAATGCAACGTTTATTCATTCACGTAAGAAATCCCTTCAATCTTAGGCTAAAGTCCGTGATTGTAGGACAGAGATACAGTTAGTCAGTCAATCCCGCAGGAGAGACGTAACCGCCAGCACAGAGATACGGTTAGTCAGTCAATCCCGCAAGAGAGAGAGACGTAACCTACCGCGCATGACAGCGCACGATCTGTTACTGGTGGCTCGGTAACCCCGGTTGGACTGGAGGACAGACACAGCGTGACAGCAGCAGCCAGCAGCTTACGAATGTCGTCTCTTAACTTTATGTCTGGGTTGCCAGCTACCCTATTCTACGAAGAAATAGGTCCGTTATTTTTTGAGCAGATAGACTCTCAAGCTGGTATATTTAAGCGAAACAGAAAACGCTAAATATATAGATGCGTTTGTGTCGTCAGAACACTACCATACAACGGTAAAAGATAAATCGGAAACTCCTGGAAGGCTGCAGGGAGTAACGATTAAATGTCCTTAAAATAGACAATAGACCTCTCGGTTGCCATCCGAAGAGGTAACTACAGCAAGCGTATATGACTTGAACCAACCAGAAATAAAATAACGCAAGGCAAAATGATATTGTTATGATACAATAAAGTTTGTTCATACTTACCTGGCAGATATATATATATATATAGCTGAATTCGGAAATACAGCTACATACATATCTGACAGGCAAGTTTCATGAACAAAACTTAAGAGAATCGAAGCAGTCAGCTCAAGCTTCTTATGTTATTGGACATAAGCGTTCATTGACGTAGTCTACAAGTCTATTTCTTGTACGAGTCTGCGAATGACGAATGAGAGCTCTTCCGAATCTTGTCAACAAGAGCTTATTCGCTTACGCAATATCAAGTTAATGAGATGTTTGTCAATGAGAACTAACCCATTTACGGGACAAAGAGATATTTTGTCAATGAGGGGATACCCACTTACTTGACAAAACGATAGTATATTGTCAATGGGGGAAAGTCACTGAATTGACAAAACGTAATCCAGGAAGTCGAGCATTTTATTTTTCCGATTTCTCAAACGAGGAAGGGGCAAGAATCCTGTTAAGAGACTAGGCTTACGGCAGGTAGAACGACGATGTTCAATTCGGCAGCGTAGTCCCGACTAGAAACTAACAAAACCTATCATCTGAAAAACCCTTTCAGATGGGCTAAAAAGCTTGCAAAATTATCCTGGGAAGAGGAAGAAATTCTCCAACCAGCTTCCTCTCCCTTATCACAACTAATGCCTGCTAAAGCTTAAAATTTATTGGCAGTATGGCAAAGGAAGTCCTGTCTTGCGCTTTCCTGAAGAGCGTTCTTTTGATGAGTGCCTTTGCAAGAATCCTACTGACGTTGCCGAGAGTCCTGACGTGCAGGACATCGAGCCTTTACATAACCCGTAACTGCCTTATCGCAAAGTCTTGACTGCGGTAGAGAAAACGAGATCTTCCCTTGAGCTTTCCTTAACTCCATCCACCTTTGCGAAAAAGCAATATAATATTGACAGAGACCTCTTGAATTCACGAAACCCGAGGTCTTGCTGGGTTTCGAAGACGAAGTTGTCTGTTCACTTTAAGCTTCCTCCGAAGCACTGCTTACTTCACATTCTTTGCATGTGAGGTATAAGGTATCACCGAAGGTAGAGGTAAAAATTCTTGAGGCCCAAATCGTAAACAAGAGCTAGAAGAGTTCAACAGAAACGTTCAGCCAGGCGACACACCTGGCGTGCGCTGGCGTGCGCTGGCGCGCGCGCTCGGCGTCCACTGGCGAGCAGCGAGCGCGCTCGGCGTCCACTGGCTTGCGCTCGGCGTCCACTGGTGCGCGCTTGGCGTGCACCCGCGCGCGCCTGGCGTCCATCCGAACGTCCCGTCCAAGCCGAGCGTCAAAAGAAGCGTGCAGAAAAGCGTCACGCTCCTGACAGGCGTCAAAACAAGCGAGATACATTTCGGAGAGAAATCCGACTGCACGAAACAGTCTCAGGAGAAGGGTTGATCGTGTGAGAATACGAGGGGCGACTGGCGACAGGGAAACGCCTTCTTATTCCCTCAACAGTAACAAAGCTCGGACGTCCGCTCTCAAAAGCGTCCTGCTACTAAGACTTCTTTTTCATATTTCTCGGTGGAAAGACGTACACGTGATCAGGCGACGTTCGCCTTCTTACTTCTCACTGGAACGCATAACGAGAGAGAGAGGACGTGAAGCGTCCTCTTCTATAAAGCTTCTATTTAGAGGGCGCGAGTCCTTCCGAAAGCTCCAACCCCTGCGCGGGAGGACGCTTCGGAGGACGAGAAGCAATCCTTCAGGATTCGTGCACGTGCACGCACTAAGGCAGTCTGGGGATTTTCATCAGAAACTGCCGAAGGCACGCCAGATCGGTGGGGGTTCCTCGTAACCCTCCTTCGGCTTTCGACCAATGCTCTCTCCCCGGGTCCTGGGAGTCAAGCAGAGGTCCAGGCCTAGAGGCGAATCCGGCCGATCTGACGCACCCTCCACTACACAAGGGTCACTGTCACTGCACTTAGCCACTTCATATTGCTCTCTAAAGCAAGCACTTTCGATTCTAAGATACGAATCGAAGGAGTATTAGAGAAAGGGCAATAACCTCTACAGACACTGTTTAGGGCCCGAGACAACATTACAGGGTTATGAGAAACAATAACAGAAGTAGCACTCTTCACAACAATGAAGGAGAGCGATCACCTCTCGCAGACATATTCATAACCCGTAGGCTATACTACAGGGTTAGGGCAAAAAAAAAGTCTACAGGAAGGGGTTAGCAGGTTCACTACCCTGACTTTTGTTTACTGATTAATTGCGTACATACGAATCATACGTTTTCCTTACGGAATTAGACATGTTTACTGATTAATTGCGTACATACGAATCATACGTCTTCCTTACGGAATTAGACAAAGTCTCACACTCCTTACATGACAAATCTCGACAAAGAAGCAAGACTCATACCCCTCGTGCATACCAAGTGCGGATCTACCGAAGCTTTCGGTAGCCACACCCTATCTTTGCAGACAACACCCTCTGAAACTAGCCTAACTAGATTCAGATATCTTATGCAAAAATGAATCAAATTCAAATCAATTTAAGATAGCGTATGTCTAGCCACAAATCCAAGTAAATAAATTAAAAGACAATTAGGATACTTAGCGGCAATGAAGTTTCCAAAATCTAAGACGGAGGTACTGGAAACAGGTGTTTCCAGCACCGGCGACAGAAAAATTATGAATAGAAAATGGGAATGGTTCCTGATACCCGCCTCCCAGCGGCGGGAATGGGTACTAACCACCTGGCCGACCACTGCGTGTGTCGGAAGTTTTTAAAATTCTGTCGGACTTCAGAAAATACAGCTATATATATATCTGACAGGTAAGTTTCATGAACAAACCAGGATATACTAAACATGCTTCCTTCTTGTACCAAATAATGGCAATCCTGCTAGAGAAGCAAAGTTAGCAAGACTGACTCCTATCAGAAAAATGGTTTAATCAATAAAAGAGTCTGACAGTCATCATCTGCACTTACCCTAATACAACCTTCAGTGCACTGGTAATCAAGCCATCATGATGTGGAAGCGCAGTAATTGTGAATACACACTCCAGGAGAACAGAATAAAGAGCTACTTCTTTGCCACCCCAAGGCTGGCCAACGACTGATTCTACTGCTTCTATAACCGATGCAGGAACCTGCCAATCTTTGCTGGATATCTGCTGAATTACTCTGGAAGGATCAAGATGTGTATCTATTTAAAACTCTTTCTGCACATGATACTGTTACAGAAATGTACATCTGTATATACAAGGCTTCAACTTGAACACATAACAACACCAGAGCCTTAACTTACCTTAACATCTGCATTTGAACAAAAGGAGCTGGAAGTGCATTTACTTGATAATCTTTGGGAAGGGCACCATTCAAGGCCTGAGTCAATAAATGCGAAGCACTTTGTGCAACCTGCTCTCGAAGGTCTGCCTTTTGCAATCCGCAATCCTAGAAATTAATAATGTGGAAAGTCATTACAGATCAAAGGGATACGTATACTGAAATATTCAAGACCAACCACTAATTTTGTTTTTGTGTTGGATTCACCAAACACTATCAAAGAATACACTTGTAATCATAAAGAAATAACAATAACACAGTACACCATAGTGAAACTGACACCTGTACAGTACAAAGCTTAACATTACTATCTTCAAATGAAAATGACTGAATCCATTGATACTGATGGCAAAGTTTACAGAAAGTAATATTAGTTACAATCATGCTATAAACATTCAATAATTTGCAATTTTAAGAACACTAGTGTACTAATTTGCAAAATTTCAAGAATCACTCAATTGAAATTTTAACATTCTGGCAAAATTACACAATATCAAAAGCTAATGCCATACCAGTTTTGGAAAAAGTCTGTTTTCTCAGAGATAAGTGGCAAATGATGTTTTCTAAACTGCAATAAATACGAGCATGTTATGAATCTGAAATAAATTACAATGGTACAGGTGGGAGAGGATGTCTTCTGTCTGTGGAATGACTACCTAATACTGCCTCTGCTTCAACCTGACTTTATACTGTACACGGCATGAGAAACTGGTGCTAAGTTCTAAGTAAAATTAATATTTCCTTATGAGGATACATCAGGTATTATTACCTTCGTGATACTGAAATAATTTACTGTACAGTACTGCCTAAACCTGCAAATGACTGACAATTTCTGATAGCATGTATCTACAAAATTTCTTCGTGCTACCAAATACAATTATTGCACTACAATAATTAAAGCAGAGTAAAATAATCATCCCAAAGATTTGAAGTCATTCATTCCCTTACATCCTATCAATGCACATAAATGGAAGGTGAATCTGAAAAAACTGTAAATATGATAGAAATTGCACTCATGAATCCTAATTATACTTCCTTCCTTGCTTCACTGCAACCCTACACATACTAAAATACAAAACTGAGTTAAGAAATCTCTCTTACTTTATAAATTTTGCACAGGGAATTGATTGCAGCTATTGCAACACCAGGATCCTGGTCAGTAAGAAGGTGAAGCAAATGAGGTATTTGATCAGCAGCATTGTCTTGCAGTTGCTCTCCACATCTTGAAGCTACAACACCAACCATTGCTGCAGCTCTTCGTCGAATATACACCTGGGAGGATAGCCATAGTTCCAATACAGCAAACATATGATGAAATTAAAGAAGCAGTACATCCACCATAATTTTTCAGAAAATTAAAATGAATATAGCTGTTACCCTCAAGTTACTGATATCTAACAATAAAACTGATTTCCTGGATTTTATTTTGTAAAACATGGAAAATGAAAATAATTATTGTACGACAGATCTACAGCATTTTAAGGTTCTATGAACACCTAAACCTTTGTAATGTTCCTAACCTTTCTTCTGCTATTTGGACATACTTCTTCCTTTTCTGTTCATCTTGCTGTTCATAGTAGGCCGGGATTAGACGCAACAACTAGATCATTGCCATCATTATCATCTTACTGAGGCTCTAAAATACGGTGAGCCTTTGCAGTCATGGTGCAGCAACTCAGGACAATATCACCTATAACACTTTACTTCAATATAACTATACTATACTTACATTATACTTAACAGCACAACTCTTACCTGCTTATGTGCAAGACAGTGAGTAAGAGAACATATGAAAGATGGTGTAAGATCCGGTGTGACAACTGTGGGAAAGGAGGCCAGAGCTGCAGCAACCTGCAGAGCATTTGGTGCAGTTAAGTCCCGTTGAATAGTGTTGACTAGCAATAATGTTAGTTCCGAACCTGGGCCCAAGCTTTGGCTAACATAAAGATATCCTGCAAAAAATAACAAATGTTTTTCATAAAGCATTCTACTGGTGTTCTTTTTTTGCATAGTAAAAGACTGTTCTGTATAAAAACAGGAATAATAATAATACAAGGTAAGATATTAACATTCTAGTGTGAAAATACAATAATACTCTTATCAATTTGAGACATTTAACATATTCAACATTTGATCCTATCTAGAGAGTGATAAGTTCTTCAATCTTGAAGCAATTTATTTAAACTTATCAAATTAAGATGTCTGTGTACTGTACTTGTGATAAAGAGCATATTTTGTTAAGAGAATCATTAATAACTTCATCCGACTTTTTTGGAAACCTGATCTAATATAACTATAATTTTCTTACCTATTTTTTTGTGAAGAACAATAGGGCACTGGGTTAACTTTATAGCGTGTATATGCAGATTAGGAAGATCATACCCTCGCACACTTGCTATCAGTGCTCGGCATAACAAATCAGCAACAACTGCACTACTAATTCCTGGACTGGATAAAACTTTCACCCATTCCCTATTTTCATGTTCAATACACTCCTGTTCTTCCTGGTGGAATGAAAGGTAAAATAGCTTTAAAATTTCCTACTTATTTCCTTTTTAACTTTTAACACTGTTTAACCTAGGTACTATGTATTGCAGTTAAAAATATCCTGAAGTTGGATTATATGCTGCAAATATTATATAGAATTATATCCATGTTCAATGATGTCAGCATTAACAATGTGGCTTTATCAAACCTGTTTAGAAATTCTTCTTGCACTCTGAAGCTTCTCAACGAAGTTAACAAGACCAAATGAGACATTTTTAAGTCCTGAAGGATTTCCGAAAGTCTGTGAGACTGGGTTACTTGAGTTGGTTCCTCCAAGGATGCTGTGAACCAGCCCACTCAGTGTTTTTTCCAAGACACTAGACATCTTCTATTGTGTCTAACCAGAATTTTGTCTTGAAACATTACTGGAAAGGGAAAACAAATTAGTTTAAAACGAGAGAGAGAGAGAGAGAGAGAGAGAGAGAGAGAGAGAGAGAGAGAGAGAGAGAGAGAGAGAGAGAGAGAGAACTTTTTTGTTTCTTAAACACAAATCGTTTACTTATAATCATCAGGTACAATACACTAATAAGCACCATGCCACTCATTCTCTAAGGAAATCTTCAGCTTATTCTCTCATGGTAGCATTCTACCACTTGAGGAAACCCCTTCTCGAAGCTCATTATACTGCACCATATGTGCACTGAACAGTAATTGCTCTGTTAAAACAATTTAAACTGATAGAAAGCCAGCCTCATCCACTAATACCACACTATCGGTCTTACCTATATTGAAGGATATTCTCTCACGATCCACTGTAGCTAGCAACAAAAGCATAAAACTATTTAGGACACTGCTTTAGTTCACATGGCATAAGGTAAAATATAAACTCTGCACAACTCTAAGCAGTTTTCTTACTTACAGCTTAGGGGCTTGACTGGATTAGTGTGCTAACCTGGGAATTTAATATTTCATGAAACAGCAAAACTTCTCAAACTGGTAAGTGCTTGTTTACATGACTTAAGAAGAAGTTTTATTCTGAATACACTACCACTGAGCAGCAGAGCTTGACTCTCATAGCCTAGGTGACAGTTCATGGGTTTTTCTGTTAGTTTTTAATATGGCTTGGACAAATTTACCTTTCATTTTCTTGGGAAACAGTTGGTTTACCTATTAAATCACATTCAAGGTCCACTTAGGTGTACCCACCCACATAAGGGCTTAGCAACCTAGAATGACTAAGGTTAGCTTAGAAAAATCAAGATGGGTATGTATCATTATACATAGGTACCTACTTTCTTTCTAGTTCTGCCTGATGAGGGGTATTACAGAGTGGCAGGAGACCCCCAACCAGGTAAGGACCCAGTACCTAAGGTATGTTAAGTTAGTAAATATATCTGTAATTACCTGTCTTATAACATCATGGGTAATCCTAAGGAAAAGCTCAGCAAGGAGATATTGTTTATCAATGAAATTTTTTGACAGAAAAATATAGGTAGAAAAGTGTGTAGCTTCCTTTGTAGTACCTAATACAGTACTGGTAAGATAACTTGAAAAATTAATACAAATATGGAAAACCTACTGTCTTTTGTTTACATTTTCATGCTGAAGCCCATTGACGAATAATGTAAAAACATAAAAAAGAAGGTGGTAAATTTCCCCATATTATTTTAGTAAATTTTTCTGCGTAACATACACCTTTTCTATATTTGTACAGTAGGTAAATAAATTCCATTACTAATGAATAGGGCTAGGTGGTAGATAGGTAGGCCTATGTCAGTACACATAGGTAGCTATCTTTCCTAAAACTGGTATACCATGCTTTAAAACAATGTATGACCTAGGTATATACGAATAACATATTTTTTAGCAACTATTTATTAGGCCTAATACAATTCCTATTTTTCTAACTGGTGTAAATGGCACTCACCACTTGGTGGTCCCCACAGGGGGTCACCCAGAATCGTTGGATAACGGGGAGGGGAGTCTTACTTTTTGATCTTTAACCTCATGCAGTGGATTTTTGTAGATATCCTCTAATTAAAATGACCCCATTTTTCATCATAATAAACTAAATAGACGACTAACAATGGCCAAGACCCAGTGACGTACCCTGGGCTGGGCAGATTTTTAGAAGAAAAAAGTTGGCTTAGCAAGCGCACAATCGGAATCTATCATTTAAAAGTTAAAAGGCAGTGAATATCGTCATATTTCACACTCGCTGCCAAATGTCATATACCTTGTTCGTAGTATCACGAGGGACTAATTGCGTTGCAACTCATTTGCACCTCAGTTGTTAACCTGTCTTCATGTAAACAAATAATCAGTGTTAGCAGCGAACAGACGAAGTTAGCGAACTCAGCGACTGTCTGTAGCTCATAATAGCGATAAAAGCACTAGCTGCTATCTTTGTACATTGCTTTCTACAGGTTATTGACTTATTTTGATTTATAAATGAATTTGTTATGTCAATTCTGCTTACGATGTGTTAACAAATCACTACAAATCTTCATTCAGTCAATTCAAGGCTTTCATATTAACACGCTACTTCTGGTAACATTGGAATAGGAAAATTGTGCGCATTACGCTCTGTTCTTTCACTGGGATTTAAATTATAACACCATCAACGTTATACTAGAAAACGTATACATAATCCATGCAATCAAATTTTATGTAGGTTAATTGAAATCAGCATTTACCTTTTTTCATTCCAAAACAATCCGATAGTTCAACGATGACGGATGCACCTAATTTTTTAGCCTATGAGAATCTGGAATTCATAAATGACTGGTTCTTATTGGTTCCAATCTCCCACCTCCTCCGATGATCAAGAGTGTCGATGACGCGCATAGTGTAGCTTATGCTCAGGTACACATGCAAAGATATCCGAGTCCGTAGAGGAGTTCCTTATTTTGAAAATAGAAATCCACGGAACAGATAAATAAATAGATAAATAAGTAGAGAAAGAGAGAGAGAGAGAGCGATTTAATGTGAATGGACTAACATGATTAAGGTAGAACCTGGCAACGGATGGGACATATACATAAATATTTTCCTTCATACTCAACCCTATCTATTATACGAATTCGAAAGAGTATACCTGGGTGACACTATACACTGATCAAACAGGATATAGGAATAATTTGATGGATAGCATTATATAAGAAATTTCCAGAAAAAATAAGTAAAAAAATAAATATTTTTTACTTTGGTACGTCTTCCAGATTGAAACCTTGAATCTCAAGTCAACGGGCCCTTTGGGCTTATTCTGTATGAATAGGGGTTATCTTTTCAATAATTATATAAAAAATATTATTTTGATATCAATAAGGATTTTACAGTGCCTCACACCTTTTAGGGAACGGTTCCTACCAGAACAAGTTCCTTGACTCTGCTGATCCTTCGTCTGCACAGCTGAGAGAGTCTCTCTTCTGCCATTATTATTACTCCCACTGAAGTAGACAACATTCTTATGAGAGGACACCATGGCCACGAATAATGAGGCGTAAGCTTTTTTATCTCTCAGCATCACCCGGTTTTGTCGTTGTTAAGTGATAGAGTTGCTGAAATTACTGAGATTCTTGTTGCCGATGTTATGTAAATGCGAGTGACATTCTGTGGATGACGGAAATTTCAAGAAATTCCTCCTACCTTAGTACCTCTGATTTATTTAGCAGTTAGCAGTTAGATGTTTTATGACTAGATGATTGGCGTCATTTTTTACTGTTCAGGTGATATATGTCTGGTCTATTTTATAGGTTGATATATAGACTACGCTTTATCTTAGTAGACATAGGGTACCAGCCTTTATATTATATTTTGGGTTGTCATACCTAGCTAGCCTAGCTAGTACTAGGTAGGCTCCTGCAATGAGTACGATTTCAGTGGTCGTGCTGTCATTAGTTTTGTTTATTAAAACATTTTCTTATTCTGTATCTTATCTCCTTGACAGCATAGGAGGAAATGGTATGTTATTAAGGGGGAAATTAATTATACCTAGTACCTACCTATAAAATTGAGTGATGAGTCAAGTGCCAACAGTGATGGTAATTCGTGGATGGATGATTAAGCTGGTAAATGGATGACAAATTCATTTTTTGTAGGCATACTAGATTATTCACTCAACCATTGGCGTATCAAAGTGCCACTCACCTTCTTGTCAGTGGTAGGGAGGACTGCCAAAGCATTGGGGTAATAAATGAACAGTTAATCCAAGCAAGTGAACTTCAGACAGTTGCTTTTCAATGGAAGAAACTAATAGGTATGCAAGTCGAGAAGGCACAGTATAATCTTAGTGGCATACAATGTTGTTCTTTTCAATGAAATGAGATTGATAATGTGTTGCAGCAAATTTTACTTGTTCCGATACGTAATACAAACCCTCGGTCCTTAACAATAGGAAGGTAACTAGCGGCAGCTGGGACGGTCGTAAGCTTCGAACAACAGAGAACGGTAGTTTAACTGCTTGTCCGGTCGTGCGCGCGCCGCGGCGCCCGGCGGTGAAGAATCACTTTTTGCTTTCGGCCGTGGTGTGGGACAGGACGTGTCGTCATCGCTCTGCCCGCTATTTTCGTCGTTGTGCTTTGGATGTTACAATTTCTTCTGACTGGTTTGTGTTTTGTGGTCTTGAATAAATTGTAAGTACTTTGTTTTCATTTTTCATTGAGTGAAGATTAATTAATCATGGATCAAGAAGAGCTTTCGCCGCGCCCACCAACTGCCCGTTAGAGTGTGTCCCGGGTTGGGGGAGGGGCGTAAATGCGGCGGATTCCGCTCTTACCCAGATATTGATCCTCATGAGTTATGTTTCGGGTGTCGGGGGCGAGGAATGCTCCCGAACCGAACCATGTGATGTATGTGTAAATTGGTCCGAGGCGCAGTGGGTGCTGTACGAGGGTAGGAAGAGGCGTAGGTTTACCAAGGAGTCGTCGGAAAGCTCTCCAGCGACTCCTTTGGTTACGGATACCTCGTCATCCTTCCTGCCTCCAGCTCAGCCCCCACGATTTGCGCCTTCCCCTGCGGGGGGGGTTTCGGAAGTCCTTCTCCTCACTCGATCCGTTCCGTCGAGTGTGGGATTGGAGGGTGGGGGGCCCGATACCCGGATGTGCAATTGTATTCGGGGTCTTCCGTCCGCTCTGGGTGGGTTCGTCCTCCCCCAGGCGTGAGGGTGCCCCTCTAACTGACCCGACTGTCCTCCCCCCAGGTCAGTGCCTTCTGTGAGTGACGACCTTGGACAGGTGTGGGCGTCGTTGGGACTGCAGGGCGCCCCCAGTATCCAGGGCTTGATTCAACGGCTAGCGGGGTCGGCAGTGGTAACTCTGGTGTGGTTACAACTACGACCAATACGGTGTCAACACCAGCGTACGCCGCCCCTCCTCATGTGGTGTATACGCAACACATTGCGTCAGTGACTCCAACGGCGTCAATTCAGATGCCGATCGCTGCCGTGCCTAAGAGGGGCGTGCCGCCGCCACCTGGGTTTTATGTGCTGCCGACGCCCGACTTTCGCTGCCCCAAAAGTTCGCCCCTGGATCTACCGCCCGTCCCAATGATGAGTTTGGCTGAGATGGAGAGGTCTGTGACGCCGGATTATGCTGCCGTACCTGCCGTACCTGCAGCGAGTGTTGCTGGCCCAGCCCCTCGCGCCGCTCCTACGAAGCGCGCGGTGCGGGACTCTAATGTTGATGTTGCTGCTGGTGCTGGTCCTGCTGGTGCTGGTCCTATTGGTGCTGGTCCTGCTGCTGCTGGTCCTGCTGGTGCTGGTCCTGCTGGTGCTGGTCCTGATGGTGCTGGTCCTGCTGCTGATGTTCCTGCCGCTCCTGCCGTGCCTGCCCCTGCCCACGTCGCGTCTCGTCATGGAGGTGCTGCACCGGTCTCAGGTCTTTCCGGACAGGATCAGTCGGGGCGTGTTGCTTCGGCAATTGGCCCGACTTTTCCGTGGATGGAAGACCTGGACGTCCGTCCTGAGAGAGCTGACGAAGAAGAGGAAGAAGAAGAGGAAGATGTCGTCGTCGTCTTCATCGTCTTCTTCGTCGTCTGTTGCCGCCTCTTCCCCTTCGACTTCTAAGGCTTCCAAGCCGAAGAAGAAGAAGAAGGCTGCCTCCTCCCCCCCTAAGAAGGCTCCTACGGGACCTTCGAAGGGCCCGTCTCGCTCTGGCGTGACGGGGGGTGACTTCTGCTGGTCCTCTGTTCCATCGGGAACGGGGCCCGTCTCCTCTTCTGAGAAGAAGAAGAAGACGGGGACCAAGGATGTGCTGGCTACTGCTGGTACATCCGCGCCTGGTCTTAGTAGCACTGCTGCTAAGTCAGGTACCGGCTCGACTTCTCGTTCGCTGAGAGGTCCGAGTGTACGGTCTCCTTCGGGCGACCGTGCAGCCAATGTCAAGACGCCTGAGCTTGCTCACCGTCACGACAGAGGCACGGAGCAGAAGACTGTCGAGAGTCGCGCAAGTGACGCTCGCCAGGCCAGCGGCCGCTCTCGTAGCGACCAGCCGGTACCTCGGGTTGACGTGACGGTCTCTGACCGGCCACGGGTTGAGGCTGAGAAGAGGTCCCCTCGACCAACGGCACCAGCTTCGGCTGGTACCAGCGGTTTGACGTGCCGTGAGGACGCTCACCGGTCTCACCGCGAAAGCGAGCTCTGCAGATCACCTGACCGCCGCTCCCACAGGGACCCGGACGGAGACGGTGGCCAGCAGCAGCTCGTCTGACGCACGAGATCGGGGACGACGTGCTCAGTCGAGCGCTCGCCACAGGTGAGACGGCACGACCAGGCCTCGCAGCAGCGATCCCCACCGCGGGTTGGTGATCGGCGCAGCCCCTCACGTACGCTGGTCCTGCCATGCGAACGGGGGGGGAGAGCGTCAGGTCTGTCTCTCCATACCTTCAACTTCCTCGGGCTACACCGGGAAGAGCGAGGTACCCAGGAGTGATCGTGAGAGGTGCGCCGCTCACGATCCCGCCACGACGCCGCACGAACCAGGCATGGTTGTAGGACCAGCCAGGTCGTACGCGCAAGTGGTTGGAGGCGACCGTCAGGGGTCTGTTGCTGTTCCTCCTTCTGAAGGAGGAGGGTCTCGAGAGCTGCTCCTGTTGGAGGGACTGGACGGTCCTACTCCTCAGGACGCTGTAACTCCTGAGATCCAGAGGAACTTTGCCCAGTTATTGCGCTGATTCGTCAGCACAACGACCTGGGGGGAAGGATCGCCGCTACCACCATCTGAGCCCACGTCCCGGCTCGAGTCATTTTGGGGTGCCCGAAGAGGGAACCCAAATTGACGGTGGGACTGCCGCGATCGGAGCTTGCAGAACTCAGTCCTTGACCAGGTGGAGTATTTCGTCTCAGGACGAGAGGACCTCACTTAAGTCAGGACGGTCTTCCAAGCTACTTCCTCCTCCTCTGCAGCGACAGCGGAAGTTCTACGTGCCATCAGTAGATCCAATACCGCCCAAACAGGTTAACCCGGAGCTAGCTAGGCTAACTCCAGGTGTGTCCCTGCAGCAGCTCCTGTCAGAGAACTTATGGTTCTCGCAGCAGGAGGCACTGGGCCCTGGAAGCTACCGCTATGGCAGCTTTCCAGGCAGTCTCTTGGTTGGATCTGTGGTCCCTCACAGTATCCAAGGTCGCGGCCCGACGCCGGGGGCGCTGCCCCTCGAAGACGACCCCGACTTCAGGAGACTGTGCCAGTCTGGGGAGGTAGGGCCATTCCTACCTCGCCATCAGACGGCAAAACCTGTGGGCCAACTTGGTTCTCCGTCGTAGGGACGCTGTCCTTACACGAGTAGCCAAGGGGGCCGGGCGTGCGTGAAGCGGTAAATGGAACTACGTAACGGACCAATGAAGAGTTCCTCCGCTCTCTTTCCCGGAGAGATGGTGGACGCTGCGGTGGAAAGACGGCGCACTGATGACAGTGACCGTCTGGTTCACCAGGCAGTTACGAAGGTTTCTGGGCAACCTCGTACATCTGCGGCTAAGCCTAAGAGTTTAGCTAGCGCTTCCTCGGCTGCTAAGACAGCTGCTCCATCGAAGCCCCGAGGAAAGACTCCTTCCTGCTTCAACTTCTAGTAAAGGAGGCCGTAACCAGCCCTCCTCCCAGCCCTCCTTTCCCCGAGGAGGTGCTGGGAAGAAGTCGAAGCGAGGTGGGAAACGCTAGGGACGGCGTTCCCCTCACCAGCTGCCGGAAGTGGGGGGGTGCTGGCGAGCCATTGGGCAACTTGGCAGCGCTACGGTGCCGAGACCTGGATAGTAGACGTCCTTCGGGAGATATCTACTACCCTTCGAATCTCGGCCACCCTCACCTCCAAACCCGGTCCATCTGCCAGACATATGTTCTGGGATCCTCAAAGGACGACGCTCTTCGGCAGGAGATCAAGACCATGCTGACCCAAACGAGCTGTAGAAGTCGTAGTAGATCGGTCACCGGGCTTTTACAGCCGCCTTTTCTTAGTGGAAAAGGCATCGGGGGGTGGCCCCGCGTGATAGATCTCTCTCCCTGAACCGATTTGTTCGCCAGACTCGGTTCAAGATGGAGACGGCACGTTCCGTGCTGGACTCCATCAGAGAACGACTTCATGCTTTCAGTGGACCTGAAGGATGCGTATTTCCAAATACCCATCCATCAGTCCTCCAGAAAGTACCTCCGCTTCATCTTCGACGGGACGGTGTACCAATTCAGGGCACTCTGCTTCGGTCTCTCAACCGCCCACAGGTGTTCACGAGAGTGTTCACGCTGGTGTCTGCTTGGGCCCATTCGCACGGGATACGTCTTCTGAGGTATCTCGACGATTGGCTGGTCCTGGCGAGCTCCCGCTCGCAGTTGCTGCAGGACAGGGATCGACTTCTAAAGTTTTGTCGCGATCTGGGGATCGTGATAAACTACGAGAAGTCCGATCTCGAACCCAAGCAGAAGATGAAGTACCTGGGTATGCTGATCGATACGGTAGCAGCTCAAGTCCGCCCCGCAGACTTGAGGATCAGCAAATTCAGGGAGGCAGCCGGCCGGTTCCTGTCTCGGCAGGAACAGGCAGCTCAGCAATGGCAAGTCGTGATCGGCCACCTGTCGTCACTCGAGAAGTTAGTTCCTCACGGACGTCTTCACCTGCGGTCTCTCCAGTGGAGACTAAGGGAGAGTTGGTCACAGGTAAAGGATCCACCTTACTTCCCCGTGTCCATCACGGAGAAGGTGAGGCAGGACCTAGCCTGGTGGCTCGACGACAGGAACCTCTTAAGAGGAGTGCCCCTACGCACTCCCCCCCCGGAGATGCTGCTGTTCTCAGACGCATCGACCGAGGGATGGGGCGCACACCTGGAGGAGTTGCTGGCTGCAGGTGTGTGGGACCATCACGACAAGCACCTTCACATCAATGTCCTGGAACTCAAGGCGGCGTTTTACGCTCTCCAAGAGTTCCAAGACCGCTTGATGGGACACTCAGTGGTGTTGATGTGCGACAACACCACGGTAGTGGCATACGTCAACAAGCAGGGGGGCCTAGTGTCTCTCCCGCTACACCAGTTGACGGTTGCAGGTGCACGAGTGGGCCACGGCTCATTCGATAGAGCTGTCAGCACGCTACATTCCAGGCAAGAGGAATGTAGTAGCGGACAAGCTCAGCCGTCGGGATCAGGTAATAGGGACCGAGTGGTCCCTACACCCAGAAGTGGCGGAAAGGCTCTTCAACCTGTGGGGGCGTCCAGTCATAGACCTGTTCGCCACCCAGGCACAACAAAAACTTCAAGTTTTTTGCTCAGCCGTGCCGGACCCATGGGCAGCTGCAGAGGACGCTCTTCAACACCCCTGGGACAAACCTCTTCGTCTACGCCTTTCCTCCCTATTGTCTGATTCGGAAAGTGATCAGCTCCGAGCGCTGGTCACTCCCAATCTCAGGATGATCCTGGTGGCTCCCAAACGACCTCAAGCCGTTTGGTATCCGGACCTGCTGGCTCTTCTTGCAGAAGAACCGAGAGAGATGCCCCACTGGCACAAACCTTCTAGCCCAGCCACACGTAGAGCGTACCACGAGCAGTCCAGTCCTACAACTTCACGGCTGGCTGTTATCCACCATCTCTTGCGAACGAGAGGCTTTTCTCGCAGCGCAGCAAACAGAGATGGCTGGACACGTCAGACAGTCCTCTGCAGCGTGTACCAGGGGAAGTGGGCCGTCTTCTGTGGTTGGTGTCATAGACGGGGGTCTCTATCTCCTCTCAGAGCCACTCTTCAGCAGGTAGCGGATTTCCTCGTATTTCTTCGCCGAGAGAAGCTCCTCTCAGTACCACAGTTAAAGGATATAGAGCTGCACTGGCACTCGTCCCTAAAACTGAGGGGACTGGACATCTCGAACTCGTTCGAGATCTCCTTGCTAAGAGGAGCTTCGAAAGGTCTTGCCCACCCAGGGAGCTCAGGCCACCTGAGTGGGATGTGACTCTCGTCCTTAGGAGTTTGACTCGAAGACCATTCGAGCCACTCCGAGAGTCGTCAGACAGGGATCTGACCCTCAAGACCTCTTCTTGCTGGCCCTGGCATCGGCGAAGAGGAGTAGGGGAACTTCATGGTCTGTCCTTCAATGTTAAACATTCCAGGGGCTGGGGATCTGTGACGCTCGATTTCGTCCCCGAATTTCGTAGCTAAGACTCAGAATCCGTCGATCCCTGACGACAGGTTCGAGGTCTTTCACAATCCCCTCCCTAATGGATTTCACCGACAACGATACGGATGAGATGCTGCTTTGTCCTGTGAGGGCGCTACGGCGCTATCTGAAGAAAACTCGACACCTCAGGCCTGAGTGTCGACGCCTCTTCGTTAGCACTGGGGTTACCAAGAAAGAAGTATCCAAGAACACGCTTTCTTTCTGGCTGCGTGAGGTGATCAGGGAGAGCGTACGAGGCTGATGGTAGTGACGACATCCGTACGCTCCGACCGAGAGCCCACGAAGTCAGAGGTATTGGACCTCTTTGGCGTTCCGCAAGAACTTCTCCGTGGCGCAGGTCCTGAAGGCAGGTGTCTGGGCCAACCAGACTACCTTCACGTCCTTCTACCTTCGGGATATTGCCCACAAGTCCTTGGATACTTTTTTCCTTGGGACCTGTGGTGGCTGCTCAACACGTTGTGTAAGCTTACCCAGCAACCCCAGAGCAGGCAGAACAGCATCGATTCCTGGTGTGACTGTAGGAATGAATGGTTGAATGAGAGTGCGACTGGCTTCTCTCTCCATCTTTCTCTCTCTCTCCCTGTGGGCAGAGGGTCACGGTCGTCACCCTGCTGGAAAGGAATCCGATGCAGGTAAGCTACTCAACCGAGCCCCAATCTATCCCTTTAGTTAGGGATAGAAGCAAATATCCTCCACTCCCTCCAACAAGGGGGAAGGAGTGGATGCCTACTTGAGACAAACCCATAACTTTATGTTGGCTCCTGTACAGGAACAAGTTCTTACAATGCTGGTACGAAGAGATACGCTTGCCTCTCTCTTAGTACTTGGCTCAGAGGTCTGACCATTGATCCTGCGGTGCACACCCCGATCAATCGGACAGAGGTTTGGATCCCTCCCTTGCTCTTACGACCAGGGAGGCATTCCAAGGTTGGACGAACACCAGTCTGTTCACCAAAAAGACTCAGATTCCACCCACCAAGAGGTGAGTCTTCCTATGTTAAAGGACCGAGGGTTTGTATTACGTATCGGAACAAATGACAATTTGTCGAAAATTGCATTTTTCCTAACTATACAAACCTGAGGTCCTTTACATATAGTCCCACCTCATACCACCCCTCACTCTTGCAACTTTTTGCATGGGCCTAAAGCCAAAAGTGATTCTTCACCGCCGGCGCGCGGCGGCGCGCACGACCGGACAAGCAGTTAACTACCGTTCTCCCCCTTGTTCGAAGCTTACGACCGTCCCAGCTGCCGCTAGTTACCTTCCTATTGTTAAAGGACCTCAGGTTTGTATAGTTAGGAAAAATGCAATTTCGACAAATTGTCATTTTAACCATTATCACATTTTACACTTTAATGTCTTTTTCCTATATTTTTTAATGTGTACTTTGAACGTTTTCTGACATTCGTGTGATTCGCAAGTGACCCAACCTGCCATGTATAACCTAACCTAAGCTTGAGTGCCCCCTGTAAGGGGATAGTAAGGTCAGTGTACCTCAGTGGTCTGTCCTGGGCGGTGATTTATTGACTGCCGTCGGACAGTAAGTCATCTTTTAAAAACAGCAACCCTGGTTAATTATGTGATTGAGATGTTAAGGCTTAAAATGAGCATTTAATTTTCACCACTTTAATACTTTTTAACACGGGAATGGGTTGGCACTTTCAGAGACCACCCCGGGCACCACTAATGCTAGTTACGCCACTCCATGCAGTACACTGAACACACTGAAGGTCCTTTGCAGCATCCCTTCAGTCTCTAGCTGCAACCCTTTTCTTTCTTTTTACTATACTTCCATTCACATTCTCTTCCTCTTGTTTGACTTTGCACCATCTTAAAAATTGTTCCAATATTATTTTCAGTGCTGGTTAACCTAATGGGTCCCATTACTGGTCTTTGGTGTATATTTTATATTCAAGTTCCAATTCTAACCTAGGGTACAAGGTCAGTAATCAAGTGCATGTAGTATTATGAATGAAACAAACTTCAAAAAATGTAGTTGTTCCGATACGTAATACAAACCATCGGTCCTTTAACAATAGGAAGTAGCTAGCGGCAGCTGGAACGGTCGTAAGCTTCGAACAAGGGGCGAGAACGGGGTAGTTAACTGCTTGTCCGATCGCTCGCGCGCCGCGCGACTGGGAGGTTAAACAATCACTTTTTTGCTTTCGGCCGTGTGTGGGAAGGACGTGTTCGCCATCGCTCTGCCCGCTTGTGTTTGCTTCATCTTTGAGTATTTGTTTTCTCTTTCTGTATATTCAGGAGTGATTGTAAGTACTTTTTTCTCTATTCAATTGATGTGCAATGAGTGAATTAGAGGAGATTGAGATTTCACCGCGCCCTCCAGTCGCCCGTTAGAGTGTCCCGGGCTGGAGGAGTGGGACGTAAATGTGGGGGGTTCAGGTCTTTTGTGGAGGTGGAACCCCCACGAGGTTTGTTCTCGTTGTCGAGGGCGAGAGTGCTCTCGCAACGAGCCATGTATGGTTTGTAGAATTGGTCCGAGCGCGCCAGTGGGTGCTGTACGAGGGCAGGAAGAGACTTAGGCCGGCCAAGAAGTCATCGGAAAAGTCCAGTGACTCCTTTGGTGACGGACACTTCGTCCTCTTTCCTGCCTCCCGGCCAGCCACCCCCCACGGTTTGCGCCTTCCCCTGCGGGGGGGGTAGCGGAGTCCTTTTCCTCTCTCGATCCGTCGAGTGTGGAGGAGGGCGCCCGCTACCCGGACGTACAGTTGTATTCGGGGTCTTCTGTCCGCTCTGGGGGGGGTATTTCGCCCCCCAGGACGCGGGGGAAGCCCCCTCCTATTAACCCGCCCGACTGTTGCTTCCGCAGGGGTGTGCCAGCAGCGAAGGACGACTTGGGACAGGTGTGGGAGTCGCTGGGACTGCAGGGAGTGCCCAGCATCCAGGGTTGATACAGCGGTTGGCGGGGTCGGCCCCGGTGGTCACTCATGGTGCGGTGACCACCACGACGACCACATTAACTACCCCTGCGTATGAGATGCCACCCACATCTTGTATATACGCCTCACATAATGTCGGTGACACCCACGGTGGCAGTACAAAAACCAATTGCCGCCGTTCCAAAGAGGACGATGCCACACCACCTGGATTTTTTCCCCTTTGCCGACCCCGGACTTCCGCTGCCCCAAGAGTACCCCCCTGGACCTGCCGCCAGTGCCACGGATGACGCATGACTGTCGACAGGACGCCTGGCTCTCCCGTAGTACCTGCCGTGCCTGCCGTACCTGTGGCCGCTCCAGCGACTCTTTCCCTTTCAGGTACACATTACCTTTCAGATGTTCCATGCTGTTCCTGCTGTTCCCGGACTGTTCCTGCCGTTCCCGCTGATGGTGTTGCTGTAACAGTCTCAGGTCCTTCCGGACAGGTGCAGTCGGGCCCTGTTGCTTCGGCAACTGCCGGCTCCCTCCTGGATGGAAGACCTGACGTCTGTCCTGCGGAGCCTGGGCGAAGGAAGAAGAGGAAGGGAAGAAGGTGTCGTCATCGTCTTCATCGTCTTCTTCGTCGTCTGCTGCCTCTCCTTCCCCTTCGACTTCTAAGGCCAAACAGCCGAAGAAGAAGAAGGTTGCCTCCTCCCCCCTAAGAAGACTCCTTCGGGATCTTCTAAGGGCCCGGCTCGCTCAGGCGAGCTGGGGAGCTCTTCTGCTGGTCCTCCTGTTCCTTCGGGTGGGGGGTGCGGGGCCGTCGCTTCTTCTGCCAAAGAAGAAGTCGACGGGGACAAGAGGTGCATCAGCCTCGGGCTGGTGCGTCCTCACCTGGTGCTAGTGGTTCTGCCGCTAAACCAGGTTCCGTCTCGGCTGCTTCTCGTTTCGCGAGAAGCACCGAGTGGACGCTCTTCTAAAGAGGACCGTCCAGCCAAAGTTTCGACGACCGAGCTCGCTCGCCGTCAAGACAGCGGCACGGAGCAGAAGACTGGCGAGAGTCGTGCCACACGACTCTCGCCAGGCCAGTGGACGCTCTCGCAGCGACCAACCGGCTGCTCGGGCTGACGTGACGGTCACTGAACGGCCACGGGTTGAGGCGAGGAAGGAGTCCCCACGGCCGCCGGTACCAGCCACGGCTGGTACCAGCGGTTTGACGCGCCGAGAGGACGCTGGCCGGTCTCGACGCGAAAGGGAGCCTAGCAGGTCACCCGTCCGCCGCTCCCTGATGGGACCTTGGGCGGAGACGGTGACCAGCGGCAGCTCGCCTGACGCTAGAGAGCGGTCTCGACGTTCTCAGCCGAGCCAATCGCCCCAGCGCGAGCGGCGACGCTAGGCCTACTGCTAGACCGTCACGCGGGTTGACGATCGGCAGCAGCCCTCTACGCACGCTGGTCCTGCCAGCGAGCGTGGGGGGAGCGTCAGGTCTGCCTCTCCTATACTTCAACCTCCTCGGGCTATACCGGGAGGAGCGAGGTACCAAGGATTACGATCAACGAGAGGTGCGCCGCTCGTGACCCGGCTATGACGCCGTACGGCTCAGGGCACGGTCTTAGGACCGACCAG
This sequence comes from Macrobrachium nipponense, assembly GCF_015104395.2. NCBI lineage: Eukaryota > Metazoa > Arthropoda > Malacostraca > Decapoda > Palaemonidae > Macrobrachium > Macrobrachium nipponense. The sequence goes on from NC_087212.1 coordinate 1,675,221, forward strand.
GACGTACGCGCAAGTAGTTTGGAGGCGACCGTCAGGGGTCTGTCGCTGTTCCTCCTTCTGAAGGAGGAGTATCGAGGGATATGCTCTTGTGGAGGGACTGGACGGTTCCTACTCCACAAGACGCTGTGACGCCCGAGATACAGAGGAACTTCGCGGAAGTCATTAAGCTGATGCTCTGCATAATGGCCGCGCGGAAGGATGGCCGCTACCACCTTCGGAGCCCACGTCCCGGCTCGAGTCATTTTGGGGTCCCAAGAGGGAGCCCAAAATGATGATGGGGTTGCCACGATCAGAGCTTGCGGGACTCAGTCCTGGATCAGGTGGAGAATCTCGTCTCAGGACGGGAGGGACTCGCTAAAATCCGGACGGTCCTCTAAGCTGCTTCCTCCTCCTCTACAGCGGCAGAGGCGTTTCTACGTGCCATCAGAAGACCCGATACTGCCGAAACAGGTTAACCCGGAGTTAGCGAGGCTGACTCAGGTGTGCCCTGCAGCAGCTCCTGTCGGAGAACCTATGGTTCTCGCAGCAGGAGGCACTTGCCCTGGAATCTACCGCTATGGCAGCATTCCAGGCAGTTTCCTGGTTGGATTTGTGGTCCCTCACAATATCCAAGGTAGCGGCCGGCTCGGGAGTTCTGCTCTCGAAGACGACGCTTCTTTTAGGAGACTGTGCCAGTCTGGAGGAAGAGCAATCTCTTACCTCGCCCATCAGACTGCTAACCTGTGGGCCAACTTGGTTCTTCGGCGTAGGGACGCAGTCCTTACCCGAGTGACCAAGGGGGCTGGGCGTGAGGCGGCACTCGGGCTAAGAAATGGACCTCTTAGGAGTTCCCCAGCTCTCTTTCCTGGAGAGATGGTGGACGCTGCGGTGGAAACGGCGGCGCACTGACGAGAGTGACCGCTTAGTTCACCAGGCAGTCTCGAAGGTTTCTGGGCAACCTCGAGTAACTGCGGCCAAACCAAAGAGCTTGGCTAGCGCTTCCACGGGCGGGGCGGAAGACGGTTGCACCGTCCAAACCCCGTGTGAAAGACTCCAGTTGTTTCGACTTCTGCGAGAGGAGGCCGCAACCAGCCCTCCTCCCAGCCCTCCTTTCCCCGAGGAGGTGTTGGGAAAGAAGAAGTCGAAACGAGGAGGGAAACGCTAGGGACGGCGTTCCCCCTCACCTGCTGCCGGAAGTGGGGGGGTGTGCCTGGCGAGCCATTGGGCGACTTGGCAGCGCTACGGCGCCGAGAACTGGATAGTAGACGTTCCTTCGGGAGGGATATCTACTACCCTTCGAGTCTCGGCCCCCCCCACCCTATCTAAACCAAACCGGTCCATCTACAGACCTATGTCCGGGGATCAGCAAAGGACAACGCTCTTCGACAGTCAGATCAAGACCATGCTGGCGAAACGAGCTGTAGAAATCGTGGAGGACCAGTCACCAGGCTTCTACAGCCGCCTCTCCTAGTGGAGAAGGCATCGGGGGGCTGGCGCCCGGTGATAGACCTCTCTCCCCTGAACCGCTTCGTTCGCACGACGCGGTTCACGATGGAGTCAGCACGCTCAGCTGCTGGACTCGAATCAGGAAACGGGACATTTTCATGCTTTCGGTGGACCTGAAGGACGCGTATTTTCAAATACCCATCCATCAGTCCTCCAGAAAGTACCTCCGCTTCATCTTCGACGGGACGGTGTACCAATTCAGGGCACTTTGTTTCGGTCTCTCAACCGCCCCACAGGTGTTCACGCGAGTGTTCACTCTGGTGTCGGCTTGGGCCCATTCGAACGGGATACGTCTTCTGAGGTATCTCGACGATTGGCTGGTCCTGGCGAGCTCCCGCTCGCAGTTGCTACAGGACAGAGATCGACTCCTCAAGTTTTGTCGCGATCTGGGGATCGTGATAAACTACGAGAAGTCCGATCTCGAACCCAAGCAGAAGATGAAGTACCTGGGTATGCTGATAGATACGGTAGCAGGGCAGTCTTTCCCGCAGACTTGCGTATCAGCAAATTCAGGGAGGCAGCCCGCCGGTTCCTGTCGCAGGCAGGAACAGGCAGCACAGCAATGGCAAGTCGTGATCGGCCATCTGTCGTCACTCGAGAAGTTAGTTCCCTCACGGGCGTCTCACCTGCGGTCTCTCCAGTGGAGGCTAGGGAGAGTTGGTCTCAGGCCAAGGATCCTCCTTACTTTCCCGTGGCTATCACGGACAAAGGTGAGGCAGGACCTAGCCATGGTGGCTCGACGACAAGAACCTCTTAAGAGGATGCCCATACGCACTCCCCCCCCGGAGATGCTTCTGTTCTCAGACGACATCGACCGAGGGATGGGGCGCACACATGGAGGACGTTGCTGACTGCAGGTGTGTGGGAACATCACGAGAAGCACCTTCACATCAATGTCCTGGAACTCAAGCGCGTTCAACGCTCTCCAAGAGTTTCGGGACCGCTTGGTGGGACACTCAGTGGTGTTGATGTGCGACAACACCACAGTAGTGGCATATGTCAACAAGCAGGGGGGGCTAGTGTTCTCTTCCGCTCCATCAGTTGACGGTGCAGGTGCACGAGTGGGCCACGGCTCACTCGATAGAGCTGTCAGCACGCTACATTCCAGGCAAGAGGAATGTAGTAGCGGACAAGCTCAGCCGTCGGGATCAGGTGATAGGGACCGAATGGTCTCTACACCAAGATGTGGCGGAAAGGCTCTTCAACCTGTGGGGGCGACCGGTCGTAGACCTGTTCGCCACCCGGCACAACAGGAAGATCCAGGTGTTCTTCTCGGCCGTGCCGGACCCATGGGCAGCTGCAGAGGACGCTCTCCAACACCCCTGGGAACAACCTCTTCGCTTACGCCTTTCCTCCCTTCTGTCTGATTCGGAAAGTGATCAGTCGAGCGCTGGTCACTCCCAATCTCAGAATGATCCTGGTGGCTCCCAAACGGCCTCAAGCCGTTTGGTATCCGGACATGTTGGCTCTTCTTGCAGACGCCACCGAGAGAGCTACCCAACTGGCACAACCTTCTAGCCAGCCACACGTAGAAACGGTACCACCGCGCAGTCCAGTCCCCTTCAACTTCACGGCTGGCTGGTATCCACCATCTCTTGCGAACGAGAGGGCTTTTCTCGTAGCGCAGCAACAGAGATGGCTGGACACGTCAGACAGTCCTCTGCAGCTGTGTACCAGGGGAAGTGGGGCCGTCTTCTGTGGTTGGTGTCGTAGACAGGGTTTGTCTCCTCTCAGAGCCACTCTTCAGCAGGTAGCGGATTTCCTCGTCTTCGCCGAGGAGAACGCTCCTCAGTACCCACAGTTAAGGGATATAGAGCCGCTCTGGCTCTCGTCCTGAAACTGAGGGGACTGGACATCACGAATTCGTTCGAGATATCCTTGCTAATGAGGAGCTTCGAAAGGTCTTGCCCACCCAGGGAACTCAGGCCCCTGCGTGGGACGTGACTCTCGTCCTTAGGAGTCTGACTCGAGCACCGTTCGAGCCACTCCGAGAGTCGTCAGACAGGGATCTGACCCTCAAGACCCTCTTCTTGCTGGCCCTGGCATCGGCGAAGAGAGTAGGGGAACTACATGGCCTTTCTTATGATGTTAAACATACCAGAGGCTGGGGATCTGTGACGCTCGATTTCGTCCCGAACTTCGTAGCTAAGACTCAGAATCCGTTCGATCCCTGACGACAGGTTCGAGTCTTTCACGATCCCCTCCCTGCTGGACTTTACAGATAACGATGCGGATGAGATGCTGCTTTGTCCTGTGAGGGCGCTACGGCGCTATCTGAAGAGAACTCGACATCTCAGGCCTGAGTGTCGACGCCTCTTCGTTAGCACTGGGGTCACCAAGAAAGAAGTCTCCAAGAACACGCTTTCTTTCTGGCTACGTGAGGTGATCAGGAGAGCGTATGAAGCTGATGGTAGCGACGACATCCGTACGCTCCGTCCGAGAGCCCACGAAGTCAGAGGTATCGGACCCCCTCCTTAGCGTTCCGTAAGAACTTCTCCGTGGCGCAGGTCCTGAAGGCAGGTGTCTGGGCCAACCAGACCACCTTCACGTCCTTCTACCTTCGGGATATTCGCCCAAAACAAGTCCTTGGATACTTTTTCCTTGGGACCTGTGGTGGCTGCTCAACACGTTGTGTAAGCTTACCCAGCACCCGAGCAGGCAGAACAGCATCGATTCTGGTATGACTGGGAGAATGAATGAATGCGTGAATGAGAGAGTGACTGGCTTCTCTTCACCATCTTTTTCTACCTCTACCTGTGGGCAGAGGGATACGGTCGTTACCTTGCTGGATAGGAGTCCGATGCAAGGTAAGCTATTCAACAGAGCTCCATCCTATCTCTTTAACTAGAGATAGGAGTAAATATCCACCACTTTCTCCAACAAAGGGGGGGGAAGAAAGTGGAGGCCAACATGAGACAAAACCCATTACTTTACATTTGCTCATGTAAGGAAAAAGTTCTTACAATTGCTGGTACGAAGAGATACGCTTCCTCTCTCTTAGTACTCGGCCCAGAGGTCTGACCATTGATCCATGCGGTGCACACCCCGATCAATCGGACAGAGGCTGGATCCTCCCTCGCTCTTACGACCAGGGAGGCATTCCAGGGATGGAAACGAACACCAGTCTGTTCATCAAAAGACTCAGATTCCACCCACCAAGAAAGTGAGTCTTCCTATTGTAAAGGACCGATGGTTGTATTACGTATCGGAACAAATGACAATTTGTCGAAAATTGCATTTTTCCTAACTATACAAACCTGAGGTCCTTTAACATAAAGTCCCTCCTCATGCCACCCCTCACTCTGCGTATTTTTGCATGGGCCAAAAGCAAAAGTGATTTGTTACCTCCCAGTCGCGCGGCGCGCGACGATCGGACAAGCAGTTAAACTACCGTTCTCCCCTTGTTCGAAGCTTACGACCGTTCCAGCTGCCGCTAGCTACTTATCCTATTGTTTAAAGGACCTCCTCAGGTTTGTATAGTTAGGAAAAATGCAATTTTCGACAAATTGTCATATCTGAGATTAAAATAGGAAAATTATATTTAAAATCCAAACTTTGATAATGGTTTGAAGTAAAATTTTACCAGTTATTCCTCTAATGACTAGGTGAAAAAGATGTAGTGTATGCCATTCCTTTTCCTGTTTGACAAATAGCCTTAGGGTGATGTATTTTACTTCTCCACCCATTGGGTACACAGTTGAGAATATCTTGTGCTAGATATTTGGATACAGACTTAATAAGATGCAGTTTTGTCAAAGTTTAATTTACATTATAAACATACAACTGCCCTGCTCAGTTGACTCTAAATACGTGGTAGTATACTTCTTTCCAATTTCTGAAGTCAGTCTTGTTTTGTTAGGTAAGGTTGTAGTGGTTACTCATATTGAGCTTCTTTTAATATAGTGCTTTTCCCAAAATTACCCATTTGTTTGATTAGGAAAACATACAGCCATTGTCTTTTAATTAGGAGGATCAAATGCAGAGTGAGTGGTCAGGGCTGCTGAAGATTTAATAGCCATTTCTGCAATAGACTCAGATTAATTAGGCTTCCATAAGCTAAGCTAACCTAACCTTGCCAGGGGTGGAAACACCCCCTACCCACCCAGTAATTCATGACTCAGAGCGACTACAGAACCGCAGACAATCGATTTTCGTGTGGAAAAATCTCATATAAAGTAACTACATGTATAATGCATATTTGGAAATGAGAAGGGGAACAGTATAATTGCTAATAACAACGTTTTTGTAGTTGACTCAGTGAAAATAAAGCCTATAAAACATCAAACGGTAAAGGGGGAAACCAGGGTATTTTGGGTGGGGGGAAGCGGCCTTGGACTTTCACGGCGCCCGAAACTCTCAATTCCTGGTTTTGTGACCCAAAACCTTTACCCTGAATACAAAAGTTTGACCCCTTACTCTGCATTCAAGGTTGACATAGGCTAGCAAGGCTAGCCTAGGACCCCTTACTTGCAGAACTTTTGAACCACTAGCCTACATGTAAAACGTCTAGCCTAGGCTACCACTAACTGACATTAAATTAGATGTTAGGACCCCTTACTTTGCATACATAACTTTGAACCACTACTTTACATGTAAACGACAGACTAGCCTAGGCTACCACTAACCAGAATTACTGATAAATTAGTTGTTAACGGTGAATATGTTTATGTGTGCTGTCAGTAAGGCCGTGGTGGAACGGCGCGAAGGTATATTTAGAGATTCTTGGCAAGTACAGTATGTTCTGGCAAGAGGTAATGTTGCGCTGCGCGAGCTAGCCACAGGGGTTACAGTAAGGCCGTGGCAGAATGGCGCTTCGCGCCTTACCCGCATATTTAAAGATTCTTGGCATGCACGGTATGTTCTGGCAAGAGGTAATGTTGCGCTGCGCACGCTAGCCACGGGTTACAGAGAATTAGCCACAGTACATACAAAAAAACACAACTAGCCTAGGCTATAAATCCCCCCATAACTATAACATTAAACACCTTACTCGTTCACCATGGCCTTACTGTTCGAACACGTGCTTCGGTACTGGCTTCGAACTAAACGAAACTCTAGTTTACATACAAATTGCGACATCATGCATGTTCCTACGTGCCCACTGTCGGGCCGATAGATCTGTTCGAACACGTGCTTCGGTACTGGCTTCGAACTGACTGAAAAAATAGTTTACATACAGATTGCGTCATCACGCATGTTCCTACGGGCCCACCGTCGGGCCGATAGATCTGTTCGAACACGTGCTTCGGTACTGGCTTTGAACTAACCGAAACACCAGTTTAGGATAACAAAAAATTAATATACAACTTGCCTTATTCAAATTTCAAAGTCGCTGCTGTCCAACGACCATGAAGGGGTACATGAAGGCATCAGTCTCGGCCTCTTTGAAATGGGTGGGGGATCACGTGCCTTGCTGGTAGAAGGTCCTGGTCTTATTGTTTCGGACTGGGAAATCAAATCTGAGATGGGGGATGTCGGGCGACTTTTGAGCGGATAGACACGTTTGATCAATTTCAGGAACGCCCGAAATGGACACGGAACATCTTGTAGATACCGCTTCTGGATACAGTGTAGAAAAATAGTTTTCGTAAAGTTCTTTCTGCGTACCGTGTCACGGTAGCGCACTCCGTTTAAGAACACATCACTGCAATTCTATAGTGTTCGTGTGTACATTCGGGTCGTTAGGGCTAACGAAGTTAACCCTGTGGTTCACGACATTATGCGCAAAATAATCATCCCGGACTTTGCTGTACGACTTCCAGCAAACAGATACAATTATGGTTTCTGGAAGTACGTTATCATGGAACACCAGGATCAGAGTTTCGGCAGAATGGTCAGGAACCACCTTGAAAAAGGTCTCGCGTGTCTGTCGGTCAATGCCACCGAACACCCAAGATCCGTCCACCTTTCGGCCACGGTTGTACATCCGTTTCCCAAATTTAGATTCGTCGATCTCAACAATATGACCAGGACCACCGATTTTCTTATCATCAGCACACAGGATTTGGCAATAATATATATCCCTACAAAAATTATACCAATCCACCATGGTGTTAGGTGCTAGAGGCATAACAAAATCCCTTACAACACACTGTGGGGTTTTCTTGGTGGAACAAAATATTAATATAATAATTGTTTCTAGGGACAAACGCGACTTTTCAAAAAAGGACCCATGCCAAACTGATACCTTCTTACCGCACTTGCTGTTTGTACAGCACCACATGTAAATCGGTTGGCCTGTGGCCTTGCTGGTCCCATCTTTCATGAACAGTCGGTTCGGTATGTTGCACGTTGTACCCAACCCCGAATAGTCCCCAAGTAAACCTTCTCTGTACAACCACTTCATAAATTCGTCGGTGTTGCGTAGGAACTTGATCAGAATACTAATGTACAAATGCGTATATTTATCGAACTCGGTCTGCTGTAACACTTTTAAGAAATAATACTGCGTGTGTTCTATCCATGTCGGCGGTGGAGAATGGAAAGGGCGAATTCTGTGAGTGCAGGTATAAGTGTCTGATTCATATTCATGGGTACGTTTTTATTGGTTGGAAGGAAGTTAATCCATGTCCCTTGGGGATGACCTGGGTCAACCTGATACAGGATTGGTTTGATTTAAAATTCCCTCATTGAGGGCGGGCCGACGTACAGCGCCTGTCCGCGGCCAACTCAAGAACTACGGGATCTCCGACCGCCGTGTTACCCTTCACATCAAGTGGGTACTCAGAAAAATTTACGTTTCACGGGAAATATCGGCGGATGGTATTTTGGTGTAAATTGGTCGGATAAGTGACTTTTCGGGTATATTTTGGAATTCTGGACAACTTTTATTCTATGCATTTTGTTATTTGGGATAATGGTTTTGGAAGTGTAGGATCTGTCTGTGGATCTGTAAACTACCCCATGACTCCTCACTCAAGATTATTTAGGTTTCCCAGTTTGCATTGGAAATGGTAATTGAATTTGGTAACAAGGTTTACTGCAGGGTAGTGATTTGTGACTTGATTGTGATTCTAATTTTAATTAGTTTTTTTGTTCTTGGATACCTATACCATGCTGATTTAATACAGAACAAGCAACTGCCATTTTTTTTATACCATTTTGGTATCATAACATTGCAGAAGTAGTATACAGCTCCTCCAAATCATTTTGTGTGTACGTATATGGTACTTATTACAGTAAGCTGAATTATGTTCGTTATTTTTGTACATGAACTTCCCTGACAGATATATACTTAGCTATAGTCTCCGACGTTCCCGACAGAATTTCAAATCTCGCGGCACACGCGACAGGTAGGTCAGGTGGTCTACCTTACCCGCCGCTGGGTGGCGGATGTACGAACCACTCCCGTAAGCTTGTCAGATTTTTCTCTGTCGCGGGAACGATAACAACTGTTGTCGGTTCCTCTCGATAGTTTTTCGATTCTCGCTTGCCTGGAGTTAATTTGGACTTCTTTTGGTGACGTATTCGCTTTGTTTGGCTTGGCATACGCTGATTGTGGACCGGTTTGATTTTGAGTTTGATTTTCTTTAACGATGTCTGATCTAGAATCGGTAGTTTAAAACTTCGGTGTTGTTTGGTTTTTTTTTTTTAGGGTTTTGCCGTGAATGAAGGATGTAAGGTGAGGTTGCCGAAAGCTTCGGTAGACCCCACACGGTTTGCAGGAAATGCAGGGGGAATGATTGTGCGTTTGCTAACCCTTTTGTAGTGAATGTAAGGGATTGAATGAAGAAGAATATAAGGCTCTCTCTTCTTATGTTAGGAAGTTGGAACGTGATAGAGTGCGTAAGGCTTCCTCTAGAAGTTCTAGCAGATCTAGAATGAGTGAGTTGGATGTGGATCCTAATAGTACTAACGTAGAATTAGAACCTTCTTCCCAAGTTGCAGCCCCGGCTCCCCGCACCGAAGCCGGAGATTCGCCTTCGGAGGCGGCAGCTCTGAAAGCCAAGAATCGTTCTGTGGATCAGAAGATTCGTCAGTTGGAAGGTAAGGAGAGTGTTAGTGATCAGTGCAGTGTCCCCAGTGTTGTGGAGGGTGCGTCTGACCGGCTCCTTAGTGCCTCTAGGCCTAGACCTCTTCCAGACTCCCAGTTCCAGTGGAGTAGGAAAGTCGAAAGCCGCAGGAGGGCTAGGGAGAGCCCCCACCGGTTCAGGCGTCCCTCGGCAGATCCTGAAGTACGCTCCCAGGCTGCCTCGGATCGCTACAAGAAGGAGCTCCTACGCCAATGCTTCTCCTCTCGTCTCCCTCTCCGAAGAGAGGTTGGAACTCCCCGGATGCGTCGCGCCCGTTGAAGAGGGCTTGGAAGGCTCCCTGCAGTCCTTTGGCTTCTAGTCCGGAGGTTTTCCCGGAAGAATCGTCGGTGGAGGCGAAGAAACACAAGAAATCCTGTGATCGTTCTTCTTCTCGCGCTCCGCGCTCGGCGCCTGCTTCGAGGAAGAATTAGAAGATTCTCCTACGAGAGTACTCGCGGGACTTCAAGCTCAGATCACGGCGCTAGCAGACTCTCTAGCAGTTAGATCACGTAGGAAGAAGGACGTTTCTCTTCCGATCAAGAGATCTAGGCGCCGCTCTTCAGAGGATCGTTCTCCTTCATATGGGGAGGAGGTTTCGTATGAAGGTGGGGGCTCGCGTGAGCGCCCTCGACTCGCGGGTGGGAGCGCCTCACTCGCTGTGAGCGCCCTCGTCTCGCCTGGCTCTCTTTCTTTTTTTTCAATTTCAAGGCGCCAACATCGGTAGGACGCTCTATGGAGAAAGAAGTTTTTTCTCCAGATTGGATTCCCGCTTCCGGTAAGCGCACTGCACCTGCTCATCACGCGATTTCTTCAACTCCCTCGCGTGAGACTTCTCCTCAGCAGCCTCAAGATTATAGAAGGGCGCCCTTATACAAGTAGGCGTTCTTCTTCCAGATGTCACTCTCCTCGGAGTATCGGATCGTGACTTCTCTCCTGACAGGCATCTAGAGTCTGGTAGGAGTCGTGTGCATGATAGACGGCCTACTGTTAGCCGCTCCCCGCAAGGTAGGCGCCAAGAGCCTACTGCACATAGCTCTCCTAGTAGGCGCTCGTCTCTTTTAAGGCGTCATACTCCTTGATTCTTATTCTCCTAAGGGCAGACAACAAGAGTCTTTCAAGCGCCCTTCTCCGTGTAGGCGCTCTCCGCTTCTAGGCGCACTTCTCCTGACCGTTTGTCTCTTGGTAGGTCACCAGGAATCCGGAAGCGCCTTCTCCAAGTAGGCGTCTCGTTAGTTTTGAAGCGCCCTTCTCCTGAATGTTACCCTCTTGTTAGACGTCAAGAGTCTCGCAAGCAGCCTTCTCCTAGTAGGCGCATTTCGCCTTCCAGTCGAACTTCCGTTGATCGTACGCAACTGGACAGGTATGGAGAGCCGCGCAAGCGCTCTGCTCTCGATAGGCGCTCTTCTCCTGGCAGCCGCTCGCCCCAGGATAGGTGCATAGAGTATAGTAGGCGCTCGCCTCCTCGTAAGCGCCCTGCGGATGTTTCCGAGAATTCTCGGAGTAGGAGCCCTACCTCTCCTTCGGCTGAGATTCCGTATACCTCGAAGAGGGAGTCTCATCGTATACTTCCCAGATCTTCTCATCGTTCTCCAGTGATGATGAACTCTTCTAAGAGAGGGCGTTCTCCAACCTCTCGCTCAACTCCTGCTAGGATCCCTTCGTCACCTAACGGATCTCCGCGCTCGCCTCGACAAGACGTCCTAGAAGGTTTCGGATGAGGAACCGAACACTTCTGCTGCTGTCTTTCTTGTTACAAGAAGTCTTACAGAGCTACTTTTACAAGTTTTTGGGGATTCCCTTACGCCTACGGCTCCTCCTTCTCCTCACTCACTTTTTTCAACGGCGAAGACAGCGAAGAGTTCTTCTTGTGTGAGGATGAAGCCAACTCTTTCTATGAAGAAGGCACTGAGGAGTTTTGGTTCCTGGATGGCTCCAAAGAGAAGGGGGGAAAACGATGTTCGCTTTTCCTCCTTCGAAGTTATCAGGACGCGCTGGTTTCTGGTACGAAACAGGAGAGCCCTTAGGATTGGGTCTACCGTCTTCGGCTGATTCGGATTTTTCGGCACTGGTAGATTTCGACAAGGAAAGAAACTGCCCTTAACTCTGCTAAGACGACTTGGGCAATGAACGAATTGGATCATTTGCTCAAAGGTATGTTTAGAGTGCTAGAAGTATTTAACTTCCTTGATTGGTCGTTGGGAGTCCTAGCCAAGAAAATTGAAGTGCCAGAGTCAATTTCACCAGATGATCTTATGTGTGTTTTGTCTTGTATGGACAAGTCAGTAAGAGACGGAGCGATGGTGAAATCGCCTCCCTTTATGGGGCCGGCATCGTGAAGAAGAGGTCGGTTTACTGTTCCTTCTTAACGAAGTCGGTCTCCCATGCTCAGAGGTCTTCTTTGCTGTTTGCTCCTCTGTCTACTCAGTTGTTCCGAAACATCGAGTGCAGGACATTTCGAGGTCACTTTCGGCCAAAGCCACCCAGGGACCTTTGGCACAGTCGGCAAGAAAACCTCGCCCTTCCTTCCCTACCAAGGCTAAGAAGGAAAAAGGCAAGTGTTCGAGAACCCTTTCGAGGGGCATCTTCATCAAGAACCTCTACGTTTAGAGGTCGTAGACCTTCAAGAAGGGGTAAGACTTTCGCCAAGTCTGTTAAAGCCCCCAAATAACTTGCAAGTCCTTCAAACAACGGTGGGCGCCAGACTCTTAGAGTTTGCAGAAGTCTGGGCCCAAAAAGGGGCGGATCCTTGGACCCTTTCTATTTTGAGGAGAGGTTACCTCATCCCTTTCGTCGAAAGACCTCCCTTGACGACCATCCCAAGGGAACTGACGGCCAGGTACAGAGACCCCATCATGAATCAAGCTCTCCATCTAGCAGTAGATCAGATGCTGGAGAAGGGGGCTATCGAACTAGTGACAGACCATCATTCATCGGGCTTCTACAACCGCCTTTTCCTAGTCCGAAGTCCCTCAGGGGGATGGAGACCGGTGTTGGATGTAAGCGCCCTGAAACTTCTTCGTAGAAAAGAAGAAGTTCACGATGGAAACGCCTTCATCAGTGCTGGCAGCTCTTCGTCCAGGGGACTGGATGGTTTCCTTGGATTTTCAGGACGCTTACTTCCACGTACCGATCCATCCTTCCTCGAGGAAGTTTCTCAGATTCATGATGGGGGGGAAAATTTTTCAGTTCAGGGCTCTGTGTTTCGGCCTCTCGACGGCCCTCAAGTGTTCACGGGGATTTTGAGGAATGTGGCTCAATGGCTTCATTTGAAAGGGGTGAGGATATCCATGTACCGTCGACGATTGGCTAATAAGGGCCAATTCAGAAGATCGTTGTTTGAAGGACTTACAAGTAACTTTAGAATTGACGAAGGCTTTGGGACTTCTCGTCAAATTTCAAGAAGTCATCACTAATTCCCGAGCAAGAGTGTGTGTATCTCGGGATACAGATGAACTCTCTGAGTTTTCGGCTTTTTCCCTCGCAGGAAAGGATAGCCCGAGGATTCGAGAGAGTAACAACCTTCTTAGGGAAAGAAGTATGCACAGTGGGGAGGGATGGATGAGTCTGCTGGGGACACTCTCCTCTCTGGAGCAATTCGTTTCCCTAGGAAGGTTGCACCTGAGACCGCTCCAATTCTTTCTTCATCGGAATTGGAGTCGTCGTTCTCAGGATTTGACGTTCTCCCTGTCGTTATCCCAGGAAATCAAGAAACATCTCTTATGGTGGACAGATCCCAACCTCTTTGCGAAGGGACTGTCTCTTCAATCACAGACCCCCAACCTGGTGTTGTTCTCCGACGCGTCGGACATGGGGTGGGGTGCAACTCTGGGAACCAACGAAGTGTCAGGTACCTGGGTGGGGGACCAGGTAAGCCTGGCACATCAACAGAAAGGAGTTGATGGCTGTGTGGTTGGCTCTGAAGGCTTTCGAGCCCAAAGTCAGAAGATCGGTAGTGCAGGTCAACGCGGACAACACTACAGCTCTGGCATACATCAGGAAACGGGGGGACGCATTCCTTCTCCCTGTACGAGACAGCAAGAGACCTTCTTCTGTGGGCAGAAGAAAGAGGAATCAAGCTTCTCACCAGGTTCGTGCAGGGAGAAAGGAATGTAAGAGCAGATCTCCTCAGCAGGAAAGATCAGGTCCTTCCCACAGAGTGGACCCTTCATCTGGATGTATGCCAGAGCCTGTGGAAGTTATGGGGCAGGCCACACATAGACCTCTTTACCACGTCAAAGAACAAGAGGCTGGATCCTTACTGCTCTCCGATATCGGATCCAGAGGCAGTAGCAATAGATGCTCTTCTTCTAGACTGGAACGGACTCGACGTCTACGCGTTTCCCCCCTTCAAGATCCTGGGGCTAACTATCAAGAAGTTCGTAGAGTCCGATTCAACGAGAATGACCTTAATCGCTCCCTTTTGGCCGGCCCAAGAATGGTTCACAGAGGTACTGGAATGGTTGGTGGACCTTCCCAAGATCGCTCCCGCTAAGGAGCGATCTACTCAGACAACCCCACTTCGACAGGTACCACAAAAATCTCCTCGCTCTCAGTCTGACTGGTTTCAGACTGTCCAAAGTTTGGTCAGAGCGAAAGGCTTTTTCAGCAGCAGCTGCTAAAGCAATCGCAAGAGCGAGGAGACCTTCCACCTTGCGTGTATACCAGTCAAAGTGGGATGTCTTCAGACGTTGGTGCAAGAGAAGAAACATTTCCTCTTCCAGTACCTCTGTGACCCAAATTGCGGATTTCCTTATTTTCCTCAAAGAAGAATGTCATCTGGTTGTGTCAACTATTAAGGGATACCGCAGTATGTTGGCGGCGGTATTTCGGCATAGAGGCTTAAATATATCCGATGATAAGGACCTGCATGATCTTATTAGATCATTTGAAACCATTAAGCGTCCTCATGTAGTACCGAACTGGAATCTAGACGTAGTCCTACAATTCCTTGGATCGTCTAGATTCGAACCTCCTGGCTTAGCCTCTTTCAAGGACTTGACGAAGAAGGCTATCTTCCTTTTGGCCCTAGCTACAGCTAAAAGAGTGAGTGAGCTCCAAGCTATGAGGGCAATGTAGGGTTTTAAGGAAGATTCTATGGTATGTTCGTTTCTTCCAAGTTTCCTTGCAAAGAATGAAAACCCATCACGCCCTTGGCCCAGGAGCTTTGAAGTTCGTAGTTTATCTTTTCTAGTAGGGGAAGAGGGCCTGAAAGAACTCTTTGCCCTATGAGAATTATGAAGTAGTTCCTTAAGAGGAAGGAACAACTTAAGGCTAATCAAGATGTACTTTGGTGCTCCGTAAAGGACCCCACTCGGCCCATGTCGAAGAATGCTCTTTCCTTTTTTCTGAGAAGCCTTATTACAGAGGCACATGTTGCCTGTAAGGAAGATCAGTTTAGACTACTGAAAGTGAAAGCTCACGAGGTGAGAGCCATCGCAACTTCGCTTGCATTCAGAAAAAATATGTCTGTGCGGAACTTGATGGAGGCGACTTTTTGGAGATGCCAATCGGTTTTCGCAAACCACTACCTACGTGATGTAAAAATCACATATGATAAATGCTTCGCCTTGGGTCCTTTCGTATCGGCGGATTCGGTGCTGGGGCAGGGAGCTGAAACTTATCCTGTGTAAATTTTTTATATGTTACCCTATATTTTATATTGTTGTTTTTTGGTTGTCTGAAAGAGGTTTGCAGGAGGCACCTCTTTTTGTCGTAATATTAACCCTTTGTATTTTGGTTAGGTGGTCTGGTGGGTTTTGGCTCCTTGCAGAGGTAGTGGTAAGGATCTGTTAGGTAAGCGGACAAGGTCCCTCTAACAGCATCCGACTTGGATTCTACCACAATAGGGGATCACATATCCCAGTGGTAGATCCGAGAGTCTTTCAGCATCAGGTCCCGTCCTAGCTGTAGCTCTCCAGGCAATGCAGACTCAGAGATAGTATCTATGAAGTCTTCATCCTGAAAAGGTGAGAACCAAGGTTTTTATATCCTACAACATTAGTTGTTTCCCGTCTTACCTGTATTATTGAGCTGTCTCTTACCCTCCACCAAGGGTGCCAATCAGCTAAGTATATATCTGTCAGGGAAGTTCATGTACAAAAATGATATTGTTAAACTACAATAAAGTTTTGTACATACTTACCTGGCAGATATATACGATTAATGGCCCACCCAGCCTCCCCTCAGGAGACAGGTGGAAGAGAAAAATCTGACAAGCTTACGGGAGTGGTTCGTACATCCGCCACCCAGCGGCGGGTAAGGTAGACCACCTGACCTACCTGTCGCGTGTGCCGCGAGATTTGAAATTCTGTCGGGAACGTCGGAGACTATAGCTAAGTATATATCTGCCAGGTAAGTATGTACAAAACTTTATTGTAGTTTAACAATATCATTTTACATTAATGCCATCAGTACAGTACTGTACTGTACTGTACTGTCATTGTGATAGTTAGTTTTTCTGTTATTTATAAGTCTTTCTGTTTCAGGATACTGGAGGAAATAGAGGCACTGCAGGCAATAATGTTGGATGAAGTGACGGTATTACAAGGAGAAAGGTTAGTTTGTAATAGAAAGATCATAATATATACTTAGAATAAAAAAATTGATGGACCCCTTTGCTGATTTTGCGAGTTCTTGGGTACATCTCTTATAGAGGACCCTTGTCCCATAACTAACATTGATGTAGGAAATAAAGTTATATATGATGAGAGCATTGATTTTCAGTTAGATATGTAAATCCACTACTTTTCTCACAGAAGCTGACTGACCAAAAACCAGAGTACAGTTCATATTTTTTCTAGTTTCTTCAGATAACAATAAAATCGTTCAAGGTGATTATGGGAAAAATTTAATTTTGTAAACTCGTGTTGAGGATTTTTTAAATAATTTTTCTAATAATTTACGTAAAATCACTGATCTGGCAGTTTCCTATAAAAGAAATGAACAGAATATCAATTTTGATGCTTGAGCCCTCAGCATAGGCAACATTTGTATCTTGCTAATTAAAGTTACCCTTACAGTGGTGTGCCAAATGGTGTGGAGGTCACTGTAGTACCAGCTACGGCCCAGAACATTGATGAACAGCATGTGAGAGTCACATTGGTTTTGACATTACCACCTGAGTACCCAGATGTTCCTCCTAATATCATACTGAGGTGTGTATTTTTTATTGTCAGTTGATGATATTGCTTTAATTTCATTCTTAAATTTGTGCATCACACTGTAAACAGTGCATAAGATTTTTTGCAGCATTACTTGAGGTACTGGTTTGCATTTCTTTTATAGCTGTCAGACGTCTACTCTTTCTTCAGTTCTCACAACTCTTATAAGTAAAAATCCTTTGGGCAACCTTCGTATGAGTGTATTCAAAAATGTGAGTCCCAGGTCTTGTTAAAACACTTAAAAATTACTCTCTTCTTCGCAAGTCCATCAATCAATCATACTGTTCCCACATTTGAGGTTCAAGTGGTTGTTGAACTTTGTTACATTGTTGTTAAGGGTAGTGAGTGAGAAAATACCCTTCATTCACCTACATCAGCATTCACTTTTTCTTGGCTTTGCTCACTCTCTTCCCAGCTGTTTTTTAATACTCATGAATTAAAATGAGATTTGTTTGTTTGCTCATCATTTTGGGTTGTTAATTATGCCTTTCTTATTGGTTTTGTCCTAGATGCAGAAAATCATGCTCTTGTTGTTGCAGGGGTTGTGGGCATCCTTGGAAGCACTTTATGTCCCCTTGTAATGATAAACCCTTACAGGTACAGGCAGTTCCGGGTTATTGACGATAATGTTTTATGGGGCTTGTCAAGCGACGAAAATTGGTGATTTTCGGCGCCAATTTCTGCTTATCGGTGCTAATAGTCGGGTATTGACACTGATGTCCGGTTATTGGCACCAAAATCAGGTTATCGGCCATTTTCGTTTATTGTCATACTGTTAGAACTGAACCCAGGCTGACAACCAGGTACTGCCTGTGCTGTTCTTCACCTTTATGCCATGCTGTACAGGAGCTCACAAAAGTTATTTTCCCCTTTCACTTTTGCTTGACTTCAAATGACAATCTCACATGGATTTGGAACAGTTCATGCAGTTCCATGAAAGGATCCCGCCGAAGGGGTAAGTTTTAATTATGAAAGGTAATGGTTTGCATTCTTGTAAGGACAAATATAAAAAAAATTTTCATCATATGTGTTTCTAAGATTTGCAAACCAGAGTCTTTTATCTTAATCCCACATCAAGTATCTCTGCAGAGTCCCAAGAAAAAGTGCTTACCAAACTTCAACAGTCCTTTGGAGCTTGTGCAGGGAATATTCCTTGATAATAGGATCTGGTTTTTATATGTAAAGAAATATAAATTACCTTCAAAATTTGATATCATGATGATTGGTTCCCCAAAGATAGGTCAGTTACCACTTGCTAGAGTGGTTGTTTGTAGCATCTCTGCTTCTTCTGTCAACAAGACATATAAAAATTATGAGCTTAGGGACATTTGAGACTTCCAGGGTGGGCTAAATGTTATTGGTTGGTTTGAGTGAAATGGTATGGTTTTCTTAATAAAACTTGATCTTCACTTTAATTGCTTTTGAAAGAAACTTGGTAATACTGTTCTGTTATTTATGATTCTATGAAAAAATCTAGAAAAGTTTTATGAATCAAGGTAGTATTGTTGCAAATTAAAGTACGTATTTCATGTGTGTACAGCAATTCAGGAGTTAATAAAAATTCATTATAATGAACATAGCAGGAAATAAAGGATTATTTTTTTTATCCTCAATGATGGTTTAGAATAGGTCTTTTTGTTATTTTTTTTACCTTTTTTTTGTATGCTAAAGTACCAGGTATGTTTACACAAGGTGTTTAGTTATTGAGCATTTTCCAGGAACCCAAGGGGAGTAGATGACTACGTTTTAATGAAAATCCAGAAGGAGAGCAAACAGAAGTGTGAAGAATTCCTGGGTTGTCCTGTGATTTATGAGTTGATTGAAGTAAGTTGATTTCTAGATTTGATATTTCTTGGGTAATCTATCTGATTGATATTGTATGAGTTAGCATTTGATAAAGAAATAAGAAGTGGTTCTGTGTGTACGTTGTTTAGGTAATTGATGTCTCTCTTCATTATTAAACAGGTTGTCCGGGACAATTTGACTGCAAACAATGCTCCAAGCTGCCCTTGTGCCATATGTTTACATCACTTTACGGACACAGATGTTTTTACTAAGACTTTATGCTTCCATTATTTTCATTCATACTGCTTGGGAAGGTTAGTTGTATGTCTTGAATTATTAGTATTTGCCAACTCTGCTTGCATGCCTTGTGTACATAACAAATGACCTTTGTTATGTGACCATTAGAGGAAAGGAAGCTTGAGACCTGTCCATATTTGCTCATACAGTTCAGAATGTGTCTTTTTGTTAATTTAGGTACAAAGTCAATTCTCTTAAGATTTTCCTTTGAATAACTTAATTTTTTCACGAATTATAGCAGCCCCTTGATACATTTTCAGGTACATTGCTAGTTGCGAGGATGAAGCAGCTGCTGAGGAAGAAGAGCCTCAACCTGCATGGATGGCACGAGAAAAGAAGCCCATCATGTGCCCAGTTTGCCGAGATCCTCTACAAAAGGAGGTAGAGTATTCAGTCTTATTTTAGATATACCGTATATTTCGGCGTACAAGTTGACCCTTTAGCCCCAAAAAATCATGCCAAAATTAGGGGGTCGACTTATCTAACGGTAACAAAAAGTGAATCTTTATTATTTAGGCATATTGGTACAGGAATCCAGGCTTTACAGTAGGTTAATAACAATGACAGCCTTGTTGAGGTAACTATGTATGTAAATACCAGTATTAAAAACATTTCACACTGTAATACGACAATAATAATACATTAGAACATCCATTACCTTGAATAAAATGAAAAAAATCAAAGTATCTTGAAGAAACCCCAATCACACAGCAAGTGTAAACATTGCGCAGTCATTTGTAGTACTGTAGTTGAGAAGGATGCGTTCACTCTGACAGTTTTGTATTTACCGGGGTATTGTTCAAAAATATTTATGGTATGACATCTTTATTTATCACATAAAATAAAATAAAAAAAATTGCATTTAATGGTAAATATGTATTGAAAATTACTTGAGTCATCGTCACTTGAATTAAACAATTCATCAAACATTAACTTGAGTAGCAGTTTGTACATACATATATACGTAGGCTGTTATGCAGCGTTAGTTAGCGCTTTGTTTGTTTGCATTACACTCGAGTAACGTATCTTTCGTTTCGTCATTTCTAATCATATTTGCAGGTATTCATCTTTTATATGTTACACAGATTTGTTAATATACCGAGTATATTACCTGTATTTCATATGGTAAGTAGAGCAACATGTACCGTAATAACATTCAGGTTATTTTATATGATACTTTTACCCTGCTGCTTATATTGAGCGTATGGTTGGCCTCACATTTTATAGGTCGACTAATATACCCGATATTAGTTAAAATCATAAAAATTTACTCAGAATAGGGGGGTCGACTTATCTTCCGGTCGACGTATACGCCGAAATATACAGTATGTTGTACTAGGAAGTCGAATTTGGTTGGCCTAATGTTTCATAGTCGTACTGCGAGATATTCTCCCGTTACAACCTTTTTACTCTCAATTTCCCTTGCAGTAGTGAATGACCTCATAGGTCCTAGTGCATGGCCCTTGGCCTAAATTAAGTATTCTGTTTCTTTCCATTCACTTACACTTAGCCAAGGGAAATTAATTTCACTGAGGTATGATACCTGGAGAAAGAATTTTGTGTTAACTATATCTTAGTGGAACAGTCTAAGATTCTGTTGATTTGCTATAAAAATGAACTATTATCCTGATGACAGCAGAGAATTTTCCATTGTGAACCTATTTTAGCAATTACCTGTTACAAAAGTGAAAGTAAATTTGGCACTGGCAAATAAAATCCTAAGTAAGAAAGTGCTGATGCATATATTCAGAATACAGTCTCTTTGTCATTATGGAAATATATGGCTGGGAAAACTTGTGCATTTCTGTATAATATACAAGAGTTTAATGTTTTGTGAAAAGAATGGCGTAGGCTTAGTTTTGTGGAAAAGGTGCGTACTGTGAAAGTCAGTAGTAAAAGGAGGGGAATGAGTCTGAGAAAATGCTGAGTTTAGGGATAAGCAGAGAGGTTGGAAGGAAAGGATTTTAAAGTTAAGTGCAATGTTGTACATAAGAAATACTTGTCCATCGTCGAATCACGTTATCTTATGGTGCTTTAGTTTTATTTGCATTTGTCATTGCAATTGCCAATGATCCATCCAAAATAAACACATACTGGTATACCATCTGTTTGTGCAGTGGTAAAACATGAATGTGGAAAAATCAACAAAGCATTATGGCATATTACAAGCAAGAGACTAAGTTCACCTTATGATTACAATGGAATTTGTTCATGAAACTTACCTGTCAGATATATATATAGCTGTATTTTCTGAAGTCCGACAGAATTTTAAAAACTTCCGACACACGCAGTGGTCGGCCAGGTGGTTAGTACCCATTCCCGCCGCTGGGAGGCGGGTATCAGGAACCATTCCCATTTTCTATTCATAATTTTTCTGTCGCTGGTGCTGAAAACACCTGTTTTCAGTACCTCCGTCTTAGGATTTTGGAAACTTCATTGCCGCTAAGTATCCTAATTGTCTTTTGATTTATTTACTTGGATTTGTGGGATTTGTGGCTAGGCATACGCTATCTTAAATTGATTTGAATTTGATTCATTTTTGCATAAAATATCTGAATCTAGTTAGGCTAGTTTCAGACGGGGTTGTCTGCAAAGATAGGGTGTGGCTACCGAAAGCTTCGGTAGATCCGCACTTGGTATGTACAAGGGGTATGGGTCTTGCTTCTTTGTTGAGATTTGTCATGTAAGGAGTGTGAGACTTTGTCTATTCCGTAAGGAAGACGTATGATTCGTATGTACGCAATTAATCAGTAAACATGTCTAATTCCGTAAGGAAGACGTATGATTCATATGTACGCAATTAATCAGTAACAAAAGTCAGGGTAGTGAACCTGCTAACCTTCCTGTAGACTTTATTTTGCCTAACCCTGTAGTATGGCCTACGGGCTATGAATATGTCTACGAGAGGTGCTCGCTCTCCTTCATTGCTGTGAAGTGCTACTTCTGTAATTGTTACTCCTAACCCTGCAGTGTTGCCTTCGGGCCCTAAGCAGTGTCTGTAGAGGATTACCCTTTCTCTGATACTCTTTCGATTCGTATCTTAGAATCGAAAGTGCTTGCTTTAGAGAGTAAAAGTGAAGTGCAGAAGTGCAGTGATACCCCTTGTGTAGTGGAGGGTGTGCGTCAGATCGGCCTCGTCGTTCGCCTCTAGGCCGGGACCTCTGCTTGACTCCCAGGACCCGGGGAGGGAGCATGTCGAAAGCCTAAGGAGGGTTACAAGGAACCCCCACCGATCTGGCGTGCCTTCGGCAGTTTCTGATGAAAATCCCCAGACTGCCAAAGTGCAGTGCGCGTGCACGAATCCTGAAAGATTGCTTCTCGTCCTCCGAATGCGTCCTCCCCATGCAGGGGTTGGAGCTTTCGGAAGGACTCGCGCCCTCTAAATAGAAGCTTTATAGAAGAGGACGCTTCACGTCCTCTCTCTCTCTCTCGTTATGCGTTTCAGTGAGAAGTAAGAAGGCGAACGTCGCCTGAACTCGTGTCCGTCTTTCCACCGATGAAAATACGTAAAAGAAGTCATAGTAGCAGGAAGCTTTTGAGAGCGGACGCCCGGGACGCTGGATGGACTCCAGGCGCGCGCGGGTGCACGCCAAAGTGCGCGCCAGTGGACGCCGAGCGCGCTCCAGTGGACGCCAGAGCGCGCTCCAGTGGACGCCTGAGCGCGCTCCAGTGGACGCCGAGCGCGTTCCAGTGGACGCCGAGCGCGCGCCAGTGGACGCCGAGCGTGCACCAGCGCACGCCAGGTGTGTCGCCTGGCTGAACGTTTCTGTTGAACTCTTCAAGCTCTTGTTTCAGATATGGGCCCAAAGAATGTTTACCTCTACCTCCGGTGATACCTTCTACCTCACCTGCAAAGAATGTGAAGTAGGCAGTGCTTCGGAGGAAGTTTAAAGTGAACAGACAACTTCTTCTTCGAAACCAGCAAGACATCGGGTTTCGTGAATTCAAGAGGTCTCTGTCAATTAATATTGCTTTTCGCATAGGTGGATGGAGTTAAGGAAAGCTCAAGGGAAGATCTCGTTTGCTCTACCGCAACCTTTGCCATTCGGACCCAATAAATTTAAGTTGCCACTACCGCAGTCAAGACTTTGCGATAAGGCAGTTACGGGTTATGTAAGGCTCGATGTCCTGCACGTCAGGACTCTCGGCAACGTTCAGTGGGATTCTTGCAAAGGCACTCATCAAAAGGACGCTCTTCAGGAAAGCGCAAGACAGGACTTCCTTTGCCATACTGCCAATAAATTTTAAGCTTTAGCAGGCATTAGTTGTGATACGGGAGAGGAAGCTGGTTGGAGAGTTTCTTCCTCTTCCCAGGATAATTTTGCAAGCTTTTTAGCCCATCTGAAAGGGTTTTTCAGATGATAGATTTTGTTAGTTTCTAGTCGGGACTACGCTGCCGAATTGAACATCGTCGTTCTACCTGCCGTAAGCCCAGTCTCTTAACAGGATTCTTGCCCCTTCCTCGTTTGAGACGGGAATCGAAAAAATTAAATGCTTGACTCCCTGGATTACGTTTTGTCAATTCAGTGACTTTCCCCCATTGACAATATACTTTCGTTTTGTCAAGTAAGTGGGTATCCCCTCATTGACAAAATATCTCTTTGTCCCGTAAATGGGTTAGTTCTCATTGACAAACATCTCATTAACTTGATATTGCGTAAGCGAATAAGCTCTTATTGACAAGATTCGGAAGAGCTCTCATTCGTCATTCGCAGACTCGTACAAGAAATAGACTTGTAGACTACGTCAATGAACGCTTATGTCCAGTAACATAAGAAGCTTGAGCTGACTGCTTCGATTCTCTTAAGTTTTGTTCATGAAACTTGCCTGTCAGATATGTATGTAGCTGTATTTCCGAATTCAGCTATATATATGTCTGCCAGGTAAGTATGAACAAACTTTATTGTGATATAATTTCATATTTTGCCTTGCGTTATTTTACTTCTGGTTGGTTCAAGTCATATACGCTTGCTGTAGTTACCTCTTCGGATGGCAACCGAGAGGTCTATTGTCTATTTTAAGGACATTTAATCGTTACTCCCTGCAGCCTTCCAGGAGTTTCCGATTTATCTTTTACCGTTGTATGGTAGTGTTCTGACGACACAAACGCATCTATATATTTAGCGTTTTCTGTTTCGCTTAAATATACCAGCTTGAGAGTCTTTCGGCTCAAAAAATAAGGGCTGGACTATTTCTTCGTAGAATAGGGTAGCTGGCAACCCAGACATAAAGTTAAGAGACGACGTTCGTAAGCTGCTGGCTGCTGCTGTCACGCTGTGTCTGTCTTCCAGTCCAACCGAGCCAGTAACAGATCGGGCGCTGTCATGCGCCGTAGGTTACGTCTCTCTCTCCTGCGGGATTGACTGACTAACCGTATCTCTGTGCTGGCGGTTACGTCTCTCCTGCGGGATTGACTGACTAACTGTAACTCTGCCCTACAATCACGGACTTTAGCCTAAGATTGAGGGGATTTCTTACGTGAATGAATAAACGTTGCATTCGTTTTGCCTTACTATGTTCAACAGAGTTATCTCTTAATCCTTTCGGTGCTCGTTACCGCACGGTATAGAACTACGAGTCTACCGCAACATTGCACTTTTATATGCTCTACTGCTTAGGCAAAGCGCAGCCTTATTAGGGAAGTAAGCATACTCGGGGAGGGAATGGATGAGCTTGCTGGGGACCATTTCCTTCCTGAAGAAGTTTGTTTCCCCGAATAGACTGCAATTCAGACCACAGTTTTTTCCTACCGGGAAACTGAAATATTATTCAAGATCTAGGAATGATTCTGAACATCTCTCAGTGCGTTTATCACCTGAGGTGATAGAAAGAAGGTGCCGGACATCTTGATAGGGTTTCAGATGTCCTGGATCTTAATCTGAAAGAAGTAAAAGCGATTCGGTAGTCCCTCCAGTCCTCGTAACGAGTTTTGGGAACCAGTGGTCCAGATCAACTCTGATATTCCACAGCTCTCTCATATCTTAAGAAGTATCTTCTCTCGGTCCCTGTTCGAGTTTACGAGAAAGCCTATTATAACAACAGGCGTAGAATGTAACGATCCTCTAGAGGTTCGTTACCGGATTGCGAAAGTCCGTACGAATCGTCTCGATCGACGGCAGCAACTATTGACTTCCGAGTGGAATCTTTCTTTAGAAGTAAGTTGAGAGTTGTGGAGACTTTAGGGACGCCCTTTCATTCTTCTCTTCGATATGTTGAGGACGAAGAGGCTTCTTCTTCTCTGCTCCCTTATTCTCGATCCGGGATCGGTACCATTAAACGCCATCCTATGATATTGAACGGGGATGGATATTTAGTCTCTTTTCCCCTTTTTTCAATCGCTTAGGAAATGTAATAAGAGGATTTATGACGTCACAGGGAGCGACAATGACGCTGATCGCCCCATGTTGGCCTTCAGGATCCTGGATTCACAGAGGTCACATACTTCCTAGTTCACTTTCCAAGGACCTTTTCCGAGAGAGTCGGTCTACTCTAACTCGAAAGGTACCTATAACCTCTCCGCTCTGAGTCTTGACTACGTTCAGGCTATCGAGATGTTGACAGGAATAAGATTACCGTCTTCCATTTCCGTCTGAAGAATGGGATAAGCTGGCAGTCACAACTATTAAAGAATACGCAAATATGTTGTTGACGGCCTTTGGGCTCAGAGATTTGCGTCTGTCAAACAACAAAGCCCTTCACGATCTTTGAGTTCTGTGGAATCTCGAACCTCGCTCACCATCTACTTTTTGTCTCACCTGTTTTCTCGGAGTCAGACACTCGTGCGAGATCAGGCGACATATAGTAGCCCTGAGTTTCTTGTTGACGAAGTCGGTTGCGTTGATACACCCCGATGATCGTGTAACATGAGACCAGGTTGGACTGTCAGGCATTCTTCCTTCGGGACTGAATCGCCTTTTTGCTCCTCGCTCCTTTCTCTGGCACCAGAAGCTCGAGTCAGGAGTTGATTCGCTGACGACGTTGGGTTGCGTTGATACACCCCCAAGGTTTGCTTAGATTGAATCGCCCAGGTAGTCCAGATACTCATCCTTCAGCGAAGAATAGTGCCTTATGTCTTCAGGGTACAGCCTTGCTGTCCTTGATTCGTCTGACTGGTCAACTGGTCGGTCACCTGACTTTAGTACAGACGGACTGACTGTGCATGTCCAGATCGAAGCTTTCAATATGGAACTTAGACGTAGTCTGAAGTTCTTGATGTCAAAGCATTCGAACCTCTCCTACCTGTTAACTTCTTGCATGTGATCAGGAAGGCCTTCTTCTAACCACCCTAGATACGACAAAGAGGGTTAGTGAGATTTTAAGCCATCGTCACAAGTTTTGGCTTTAGAGAACACAAGGCGGTGTGCTCTCTAACCCTTCCGTTGTGGCCTAAGAATGGTAACCCTTTTTGTTTTTCCTTGGGCCCAGGAGCTTGGAAGCAAGGATGGCACAAGTTAGTGGGCAGGAGCCAGAGAGAGTCCTGTGCCCTGTCGGGTCTCTCAAGTTTTATCTACATAAAACTCAAGAAAGTCGAAGTCAATCGGGCAATCTGCAGTGTTCCGAAAAAGACCAGACTTGCCCATATCGAAGAACAGCCTGGCTTTAGTGTTAAGGAGTTCTTTCAAAAAATGCTCCTTCATTGTGTTTGCACAAAGATTTGAAATCTTTTATCTGAATGCTCACGAGGTGAGGGCGCGGCCTCGGAAGCATTTCAACAGAGCATGGCACTTCAGCAACATCCTGAGTACCATGTTTTAGCGAAGCAACTCTGTGTTCACTTCACACTCCCTGCGAGATGTGAAGATGGCATATGAGATCTGCTGCTCGCTAGGGCCATACGTGTCTGCAGACACAATCTTGGGGGCAAGAAGTACCACTCATCCTATCCTGTAGAAAATGGTTAGGAAGAGCTCTTAATTTAGTTGTTGAGTCGCCGACAACGGCGACTTCTTAACTCTTAAGCCTTAGTTAACACACCTTAACTTTGGCTAGGTTGGTCAGGTGGTGATATATATATATATATATATATATTTATTTTACTTCTTAGCCCTCATGGTATGGTCAATATGGTCTAGTCACGTCGTGGTCTCGCCCCTGTTGACAGATCATCTGAGTGCACCAGCTATATAGGTCTCTACCTCGCTGGCAACTCTAGTAGCACAAGCAGACTTACGTGGCAGTAACCACGAAGCCAGCTATGCTAACAGGTGGAACCAAGATGTAAATCATCTGCATGCATTTGTTTCCCAAAATCCTTCTATTCTGTCCCTTCCCACCTCCAAAGGTGGGATTCAGCTATATATATATCTGACAGGTAAGTTTCATGAACAAAATGATATTGTTATGATACAATAAAGTTTGTTCATACTTACCTGGCAGATATATATAATCAAGTACCCACCCACCTCCCCTCAGGGGACAGTGGAAATAAAAATTATGAATAGAAAATGGGAATGGTTCCTGATACCCGCCTCCCAGCGGCGGGAATGGGTACTAACCACCTGGCCGACCACTGCGTGTGTCGGAAGTTTTTAAAATTCTGTCGGACTTCAGAAAATACAGCTATATATATATCTGCCAGGTAAGTATGAACAAACTTTATTGTATCATAACAATATCATATTTAGTTGGAATCCATTCCTCATTTACTGACATGGTTTGGCTCCAAGAACCAAGTCACTAGCTCATGCTAAATCTTCATTTTTCAATTGTGGTTGTCTAAGACTGTTTTTTGGAGATTTATTCTTCCTTTTTGAAGTGGACCTTATATAGTAATATTTTAAGCAGTCTACAGTACCATAATGATTTTATAACTATATCTCTTTAAAAAAAAAATTCCCTAACATTCAAGATTAGGCTAACCTAACTCGGGCAAATTTGTAATGTTTTGCTCAGTATTCAGTGAATTCTAATGTAATCCTGTTGATTCCTTTCTTGTTCTTGTACAGTAACTCAGAAAAGTTGTACAACACTCAAAATCCTGTGATATTATCTGGGAACTTTCTTGTAAACGTATGATGCTACCTTGCATACGTTTGAAGTTTCTTTATATGTAATTTATTATATAACTTCTTTGCAGCTGAGTAGTGCTGAGTTGCTGATGTGCCTTCCACCTGAGGAGGACAAGACTGTTGCAGAGTTTAGGGCTGATGATCCAGATATAATGGCTCTTCAGCAACGCATGGCCAGACTATACGTGGAACAGAAGGAGAAAGGTGGCATTATTGATCTTGAGGAAGAGAAGAACAAATTTTTGCTCTCATCCAATAGGGTATGTTATCATTCCTCAACAGAATATTCTACAAATCAGTAATTCAGTAACAGAATATGCTGCTATTGAGTCACAAAGCTTTTTACTTTAAATAATTTGTATGTGAATTTCTAGCTAGTGTTTTATAAGGATTTTTTTTCTGTAGGACATAACATATGCATTTTTGAAAATATTTTACAGCAGGTAGTAAAATTGGCTTTTTTTTTTTTTTTTTGCTCATTAGACATAAGCAGGACTTGTTTTTCTGAGTGAATTAGAGGCTGGTTGCAGAGATTATGCACACATATTCAGTAATTTAATGGGTAGGATATCTATTACTGCATTTCTGTCACTATTGTTTTGTCTTTCTATTTATCCTATTATGACAAACAGTCACAATTGACAGAACTTAGGTATGGAGGGATGGAAACGTTCTTTGTCTCAACAGAATTTTAACAAATTGTTTATCTGATCCAGATTTGATTAATGCAG